>NC_042616.1:583321490-583621490 GCF_901001135.1 Rhinatrema bivittatum | reverse complement strand
TTTTCAAAAACCTGGAAAGAACACTTAAGACATTTAATAGTAGTATCTGAGGGAGGCCAGACTAACAGCTAATCCAAAAAATATGCATTGGGCCAGCAGTATTTGGGTCACATAAGTGCGTCATGGGATGGTAAAACCCTTAAATTGGAAAGATGGAAGAAATTCTGTCCAGTACCTAAGACCAGGAAACAAGACAGAGATTTTTTGGGTTTGGTAGGATATTATAGAAAATGTATCCCTTATTTTGCATATATTATTGTACCCCTTACTGATCTCTTAAAGAAGGGGGTACCAAATCAAGTAAAATGGGACCATTTATGTGAAAGAGTATTTGAGTCCCTTATTGTACAACATAGCATTTAATAAACCATATGTACTACAAACTGATGGATTATGGACAGGATTAGGAGCAGTATTATCTCAAAAGGAGGAGGAAGAAGAGCACCCAGTCCTGTACCTTAGCTAGAAGCTATTGAATAAAGAAAATATACTACCATTGAAAAGGAGTGTCTGGAGACAAAGTGGGCTTTTGAGGCTTTAAGATATTATTTGTTGGGCAGACATTTTACACTAATAACTGACCATACTTTACTAAAATGGTTGAAGTTAATGAGAAACAGCAATTCCTGTTTAATGAGATGTTGTATTACTCTACAAGTTTACGATTTAACAGTACTCCACACAGCAGGAAAAGAACTTAAGAATTCAGATTATTTATCTAAGGATGCCACTGCAGAGGAAGTTAGGAGATTGCAAGAATCTCATGGAAATAAAGGAGGAGGTGTATGATGGAAACTATTTTCCATCAAAAGGCAGAGAAAAACCCAGTGGTAACCACTAGGTGAATAAAGGCTGTTAATTGAAATCCTTCAGGACAGATAGAGGGAAGGAAATGAGTTAAAACTACAATTCCAAAAATACCAAGGGGTCCTGGAGGGGGATTCTCTAAGAGTAGGGAGGGTGGAGATTTCTAATTAATCCTAGGTCAGCCACTAATTAATGAACCAGCAGGGTGTGAAAGAAAAGGAGGAAGACCACACCCAGTATGTGTACAGCAGAAAAGGACAGTAGCAGAGCACAGCCGAAAGAAACCAAAGTAAGAAAATAAAAGCAGCTTGACAATGTGTGTGGCTGTGACTGACTTTCTTATATGATTTTAGAGAAAAGAAAACTTGGAGGGTTTAGAAAGTTCTAGTAGTATTGTGATTTAGAAAAGCCAAGCCACAGGAGGTTGGTGGCAATCTGATAGAACCCAGCTAGGGTCTGCCAGGAAAAAAGGATGCAGAGTCAAGCCTGTTTTGCTGTGTTAATTGTTCCTTCATTTGATAGCTGCACTGAAGAAGGGCTGCAGATTGAAAAGACAGTTTTGCAAGCTTCATGAAGATTGCAGCTGGGGAAAATCCTTTGAATGTTATGTGCATTCTCTGTGTCCTATTCCCAGGGAGAAGAGACTGAGCACCAAATCATGCCTAGAAGGGACATATCCTTAAGGTAGTGAGGCCAAGGTGGAGACACTATACTAGGCACAAATATCACCTTTCATCTGGTTATAAATCAACTTTCACCTTGAAAATTTCTTTGTATCAGTGTTCCTTTTATATACAGCTTGCTGATGAGTCTAACACTATATCTCCTGCAATTGCTCCTCGTCCATGTCATTTGCCTCCTCTTCTTCTTCATCATTGAGCCCTTTAAGATATGCCTCATGCCCCTTTGAAGGAGACAAGTTTTGGCCAGGGTATGAAGCATACAGCATGCTAAAAAGATGTCACAGACCTTCCTTGGGTTGTAAAGAAGATATCGTCTTGATCTGTCTAGGCAGCAGAAATGTGTTTTGAGTAGGTCAATACTCTCAATGACTGCCCTTGTCTGCTTGTGGGCTCTGTTGTTCTCATCTGCTGCAGTCTGTGGGTATGCCAGAAGGATCATGAGCTGGTGTTAAGTCTTAAAGAGCCAAAAATTGTACAGAAAAGCAGAAAATATTGCTTTTCTGTACTTCCTCTGACTTAATATCATGGCGATATTAAGTCGGAGGAAATAAAAAAATTAGAAATGTCTAAAAAAAAATGTAAAACAAAAAAAAAAGTGTGCCGCAGTCAGGTTAGGAAAACAGATGCTGGCACTTCTGTTTTCCTAAGTGACTGACAGCTACCTCTCCCGGGTGCCTGCTGTCAAGAAGGCTCTTGGGGCATGTAATTTCCCCTAGCACCTTTTTACAGAAGCAGCCCATTTGCATTTTGCATTGGACACCCCGGAGAGGTGTATTGGCGCACATTAAGGGAGCAGGCACTCAATCATGAGCGCCCCTTTAATGCACACCAATATTGCATCGGCCTGTAAGTGCACAGTATAATCTTTATGGGTAGATATCCCATGTGTGCTGGGGATAGTTTAGTGATGTTAAACTACGTTCCATCTGGTAAAAATGATAAGATGGATGATGAAATGCTAAGAAAAATTAGGGAAGATAACCAATTTGGCAGTGCAAGAGTAATGGGAGACTTCAATTACACCAATATTGACTGGGTAAATGTAACAACAGGACATGCTAGAGTGATAAAGTTCCTGGATGGAATAAACAACTGCTTCAAAAAGTAATTGGTTCAGGAACTGACAAGAGAAGGAGCTATTTTAGATCTTAGAGGCACACAGGATTTGGTGCAAAAGGTAACGGTGGTGGGGCAACTTGGTAATAGTGATCATAACATGATCAAATTTGAACTAATAACTGGAAGGGGACAATAAGTAAATCTACAACTCTAGCACTAAAGCTGGAAAAGGGAAACTTTGATAAAATGAGGACAATATACTGCTACAAAAGTTAAGAGCGTACAACAGGCATGGACATTGTTTAAAATACAATTTTAGAAGCGCAGTCCAAATCTATTCCTCGCATAAAGAAAGGTGGAAGAAAGGCTAAATGATTGCCAGCATGGTGAAAAGGTGAGATGAAAGAGGCTATTTTAGCCAAACGAACTTCCTTCAAAAACCGGAAGAAAGATCCATCTGAAGAAAATAGGAAAAAGCATAAGCATTGATAAATTAAATGTAAAAACATTGATAAGACAGGAAAGATGAAATGTCAGACCTACTACTAGAAATTTGTAACCTCTCATTAAAATTGTCCATTGTAGACTAGAGGTTGGTCAATGTAACACTGATTTTAAAAAGGACTCCAGAGGTGATCTGATAAAACATCAGGAAATATTGTGGAAACTATTCTAAAGAACAAAATCACAGAACATATGTACTCTGTATAGTCATGCTTTAATGGGTCATAGCCAGCATGGATTTGCCCAAGGGAAGTCTTGCCCTACAACATTTTTTTTGAAAGAGTTAATAAACATGTAGATAAAGGTGAACTAGTAGATGCAATATATTTGGATTTTCAAAAGACATTTGACATAGTCCCTCATGAGATGCTTCTAAGAAAGCAAAATGTCATGGGATAGGAGGCGATGTCCTTCTGTGGATTGTTGCGCGTCCCATCCGCACTAGGCCCGAACCCAGGCCTTCTCACCTTGCTCCTGCGCTAGAAGGTCCCGGGCCATCCTCTCCCGCAGCAGCTTCCAGCACCGCCTGTCCATGGCGTCCTGCGGAGGCATCTCCTAGGCACTCCACATCAGGCCTAGCTCCATTGTGGGGTGCGGCGTCCTCTCTGGAGCTGGCCCCGCCCCTAGGCATGTGCGCGCATGGACCGCCCGGCCTTTTAAAGGGCCAAGGGCGGGAACCAGCTCCACATCACAGCCCGATGAAGTCACTTAACTTTAGTATAAAAGCGAGGCCCTGTCCCCTGGACCTCGCCTTGGCAATCGGGTCGACACCATGGTGTAGTAAGCTTGCCTAATATTTGTTCCAGTGTTTCCTTCTTCCAGTGTCTCCTTGTTCCAGTGTCCTACTCAGGTAGTACCTTCTCGGACTGATCTCTGGTACTGACCTCTGCCTGCCTAACCATTCTCTCGTCTGCTGCCTGGAACTGACCACTGCCTGCCTGACCACTCTCTCGTCTGCTGCCTGGAACCGACCCTCACTTACCTTGACTACGTTTGGACTGACCTTGGTATTGATCCCTGCATTGACTGACCACTTCTGAACTGATACTCTGGCTCTGATCCTTGCGCTTCACTCGGACACTCTCTTCTGGCCTTCTCTGGCTGCCAGACCAATCTGCTTGGAATTCACCCGTGGCCTTTACCTGACTAGACCTGCAGGCACTGCCTGCCTCACCCAGAGTACCTTCCTGAACTGTTACCTCCCTGAGGTCTCCGGAGCTTCCAGTTTGGGTCTAGTCCATCCTCTCTGCATCAGCCATGCACCCTTGCTCGTGGTGGGCACAACCCTCCGCTACCTCTCCGGGAGACCATCTGAGGCCCACCTAAGTCCAGGCAGTCCGGGCACCCAAGGGCTCAACCTGCGGAAACCCCGGACTGTTATTGGCAAAGCTCCAGCTAGCCTCTGTCTCCTCGTGTGCTCTGCCTCCTGGTGGCAGGTGCTCTCTAGGTCCGACCAGAGGGCCGTACCAATCCTGTACCAGGCCAAGGGTCCACCTCCAGCGCAACAGATTGCAATCTGATTTCTCAGTGGAAAAAGGTAAACAGTGGAGTGCCTCAGGGGATCTGTACTTGGACTAGTGATTTTTAATATATTTATAAATGATCTGGAAAGGAGTATGACAAGTGAGGTGATCAAATTTGCAGAAGACACAAAATTATTCAGAGTAGCTTAATCCCAAGCGGATTGTGATAAATTGCTTGAGGACCTTGTGAGACGGGAGGATTGGGTGTCTAAATAGCAGATGACAAATACAAGATGATGCTTATATGGGAAAACAACCCATGGTGTAGTTACATGTTGTTACACTTGGAGGTGGAATTAGTAGGAAGGGAATGGTGTATACAACTGAGAATGTCATAATGCCTATATATCGCTCAGTAGTGAGACCGCAAGTTGAATACTGTGTGCAATTCTAGTCATCGCATTTCAAAAATGATAGAGTTGAACTGGAGAAAGTACAGAGAAGGGTGACCAAAATGATAAAGTGGATGCAACATTTTCCCTATGAGTAAAGGCTATAGAGGATAGTGTTGTTCAGCTTGGAGAAGAGAAGCCTGAGGAGGCATATGATAGAAGTCTATATAATCATGAAAGGACTTGAACAGGTAAATGTGAATCAGTTATTTAAGAACACAAGAACATAAGAATATGCCATACTGGGTCAGACCAAGGGTCCATCAAGCCCAGCATCCTGTTTCCAACAGTGGCCAATCCAGGCCATAAGAACCTGGCAAGTACCCCAAAACTAAGTCTATTCCATGTAACCATTGCTAATGGCAGTGGCTATTCTCTAGGTCAGTGGTTCTCAACCCTGTCCTGGGGACCCCACAGCCAGTCGGGTTTTCATGATATCCACAATGAATATGCATGAGAGAAAATTTGCATGCACTGCCTCCATAACATGCAAATTTTCTCTCATGCATATTCATTGTGGATATCATGAAAACCCGACTGGCTGTGGGGTCCCCAGGACAGGGTTGAGAACCACTGCTCTAGGTGAACCTAATAGAAGGTAATGGACTTCTCCTCCAAGAACTTATCCAATCCTTTTTTAAACAAAGCTATACTAACTGCACTAACCACATCCTCTGGCAACAAATTCCAGAGTTTAATTGTGCATTGAGTAAAAAAGAACTTTCTTCGATTAGTTTTAAATGTGCCACATGCTAACTTCTTGGAGTGCCACCTAGTCTTTCTATTATCTGAAAGAGTAAATAACCTATTCACATCTACCCTTTCTAGACCTCTCATGATTTTAAACACTTCTATCATGTCCCCCCTCAGCCGTCTCTTCTCCAAGCTGAAAATTCCTAACCTCTATAGTCTTTCCTCATAGGGGAGCTGTTCCATTCCCCTTATCATTTTGGTAGCCCTTATCTGTACCTTCTCCATCACAATTATATCTTTTTTGAGATGCGGTGACCAGAATTGTACATAGTATTCAAGTTGCGGTCTCACCATGGAGCGATACAGAGGCATTATGACATTTTCCGTTTTGTTCACCATTCCCTTTCTAATAATTCCCAACATTCTGTTTGCTTTTTTGACTGCCGCAGCACACTGAACCAACAATTTCAATGTGTTATCCACTATGACGCCTAGATCTCTTTCTTGGGTTGTAGCACCTAATATGGAACCCAACATTGTGTAATTATAGCATGGGTTATTTTTCCCTATATGCATCACCTTGCACTTATCCACATTAAATTTCATCTGCCATTTGGATGCCCAATTTTCCAGTCTCACAAGGTCTTCCTGCAATTTATCTCAATCTGCTTGTGATTTAACTACTCTGAACAATTTTGTGTCATCTACAAATTTGATTATCTCACTCGTCATATTTCTTTCCAGATCATTTATAAGTATATTAAAAAGTAAGGGTCCCAATACAGATCCCTGAGGCACTCCACTGACCACTCCCTTCCACTAAGAAAATTGTCCATTTAATCCTACTCTCAGTTTCCTGTCTTTTAGCCAGTTTGCAATCCACGAAAGGACATCGCCGCCTATCCCATGACTTTTTATTTTTCCTAGAAGCCTCTCATGAGGAACTTTGTCAAAAGCCTTCTGAAAATCCAAGTATACTACATCTACCGGTTCACCTTTATCCACATGTTTATTAACTACTTCAAAAAAGTGAAGCAGATTTGTGAGACAAGACTTGCCTTGGGTAAAGCCATGCTGATTTTGTTCCAATAAACCATGTCTTTCTATATGTTCTGTGATTTTGATGTTTAGAACACTTTCCATTATTTTTCCTGGCACTGAAGTCAGGCTAATCGGTCTTTAGTTTCCCAGATCGCCCCTGGAGCCCTTTTTAAATATTGGGGGTTACATTTGCTATCCTCCAGTCTTCAGGTACAATGGATGATTTTAATGATAGGTTAAAAATTTTTACTAATCGGTCTGAAATTTCATTTTTTAGTTCCTTCAGAACTCTGGGGTGTATACCTTCCGGTCCAGGAGATTTACTACTCTTCAGTTTGTCAATCAGGTCTACCACATCTTCTAGGTTCACCGTGATTTGATTCAGCCCATTTGAATCATTACCCATGAAAACCTTCTCCATCATGTGTACCTCCCCAACATCCTCTTCAGTAAACACTGAAGCAAAGAAATCATTTCATCTTTCCACGATGGCCTTATCTTCTCTAAGTGCCCCTTTAACCCCTCGATCATCTAACGGTCCAACTGACTCCCTCACAGGCTTTCTGCTTTGGATATATTTAAAAAAGTTTTTACTGTGAGTTTTGCCTCTACGGCCAACTTCTTTTCAAATTCTCTCTTAGCCTGTCTTATCAATGTCTTACATTTAACTTGCCAACATTTATGCTTTATCCTATTTTCTTCTGTTGGATCTTTCTTCCAATTTTTGAATGAAGATCTTTAGGCTAAAATGGCTTCTTTCACCTCCCCTTTTAACCATTCCACACATTCTTAATGTGTGGAATACATCTGGACTGTGCTTCTAGAATGGTTTTTTTTAACAATGACCACGCCTCTTGGACATTTTTTACTTTTGTAGCTGCTCTTTTCAGTTTTTTTCTAACAATTTTTCTCATTTTATCAAAGTTTCCCTTTTGAAAGTTTAGGACGAGAGCCGTGGATTTGCACACTGTTCCTCTTCCAGTCATTAAATCAAATTTGATCATATTATGATCACTATTGCCAAGCGGCCCCACCACCGTTACCTCTCTCACCAAGTCCTGTGCTCCACTGAGAATTAGATCTAAAATTACTTTTAGATAATACAAGGAGTAGGAGACATGCCATGAAGTTAGCAATTAGTACATTTAAAATAAATCTTAGAAAATGTATTTTCACTCAATGCACAATTAAGCTCTGGAAGATGTGGATAAGGCAGTTAGTGTAGCTGGGTTTAAAAAAGGTTTGGATAAATTCCTGGAGGAGAAGTACATAAACTGCTAATAATCAAGTTGACTTTGGAAATAGTCACTTCTTGTTACCGGCTTTAGCAACGTGTCATATTTTTAATGTTTGGGTCCTTGCCAGGTATTTGTAACCTGTGTTAGCCACTGTTGGAAAGAGGATGCTGGCCTTGATAGACCCTCAGTCTGACCCAGTATGGAAACTTCTTATCTAATTTTCATAGCCAAGTCACTGAATAAGGCTCATCAGCCATTTTAATCTCCCCTATCTACTCTTTTACCATATCACTTGTGAGCTTGGCAACATATGAATTACAACTCTTAAGAAGAGGATAGATCTTTAAGAAATAAATAACATTCTCCAACACTGCACCACAAATTTCCCTCAGAACGTATACATCTAACCACTTGCTCCCTTACTTTACAAATTTCTGGTTTTACCTTGTTACTTCTTTTACTTAAAATAATATACATCAAAATTATTTTTATTCTTCGATTATCTATTGTTCAGACTATCTGGATATGGATTTTTGTGCAGAAAATCCCATGCTTGAGAGATACTTTATCTTTTTGTATCTCTTTTTCTTTTCCTTCACCTTTATGCTTTTTCTTTTTCATGGGTTTTACTTTTATGGTCCTCACAACATTTAACTTGACACTGTACCAAATCCTTTCCTAAACCATTTTTGTTAACACTAGCTGAGAAGCCATCTAGTGAAATTTCAAATGTTAACCCCTGCCCAAAAATTTTGTGTTGGGCGTACCAGCTGACAAATCAGGGTAAGGTTGTTTGAACATCGGTGGCGCATTCACACAGAGAATTTGACAGCCCCTATAGTGAATCACTGTATGGAAAATCAGCACAGTTTTGATCAACTACGATGGACCACCATCGATCAGGTGGTATACACAATCCAAGGGGATAATTATGCATCATGCTTGAATTACTGCGAACAGTTCTGGATTTATAAACTCAATTCAGTAATACTTCAAGATTTGAATGAAGAACTTGATTGATCTTCATTGGTGTGGCAGGTAAGTGCCCAACTTCCATTGGTTTGTTTTAATCATGTTTTTCTTTAAATAGTATAACGTCTGTGAACGTGAAACAGTCCACGCTAGTCATCAGCGTTTGGAACAGCGACACATATCATTCCCCTGATGAAAGAATAGATTTTTGAAATGTGGCTATGTCAGCAGATGCTATAAGTTAAGTACATGTTTACCATATTTATGGTACTGACTTTTTGAAATATATTTCCAGTGATCTGGCATAGCGTGAGACAGGAGTGGTTTAAGAATAAGACTTCTGAATACAAATTCAAAAATTTTCCTATCAAAAACAATAGTTTTCTTTCACAAGCTATTTTTGAAATGTACTTTTTTATAAAAAAATAGTGGTGTTCCTGTTACATCATTAGGTGGAAGGTGCTTAGTTAATGATTATACAGTAAAGAAAACTGAATAGCACCCACATCAGTGGTGCTTTACAGTGGTTAATGTATGAAAATACCACTTTTCACTTTAACATCATTTTGATGGTTTTTGTAAAACTTTTTCAGGAACAGATTTTCCACTTTTTCACAATTTAACATAGGGGTTAAAAAATCACATTTGGCATTATAATCCTTCTGTTTCAACATAGAAATGGTTTGCCTTGGCATTTCATCTCTCATAATTAGGGATGTGAATCGTTTTTGAACGATTAAAATTATCGTCCGATAATTTTAAAATCGTTCTAAACCGTTAGAGTACACGATACAATACAAATGCCCACGATTTATCGTCAGGAGCATTTATATTGTATCGTTAAATAGGGCACGGGAATTATTTGGGGGAGGGTGGGAAAACCGGCACACCAATACAATCTCTAAACCCACCCCAACCTTTTAAAACACATTCCTTACACTCCCCCACCCTCCCGAACCCCCCCCAAAATGTTAAATTACCTGGAGGTCCAGTGGGGGGGGGGGGGGGGTCCCCGGCGCGATCTCCCGCTCTCGGGCCATCGGCGCCATTTTGGCTACCACTGATAAAAAGGCGCCGATGGCCCGAAAAAAACCCCCCCACCCCGACCCTTTTCAAATTACCCCTTTGCTTCTCCCACCCTCCCGACCCCCCAAAAAACCTTTTAGATGTACCTGGTGGTCTAGTGGGGGGTCCAGGAGCCATCCCTTCAATCGTGCCGGTGCCGGTGCTGGAGGTTTCAAAATGGCGCCGATCGCCTTTGCCCTTAACTTGTCACAGGGAGCGACCGTCGCTCCCTGTGACAAGGTAAGGGCAAAGGTGATAGACTGCCAATATGGCGCCGATCGCCTTTGCCCTTAACTTGTCACAGGGAGCGACCGTCGCTCCCTGTGACAAGGGCAAAGGGCAAAGGGTAAGGGCAAAGGCGATAGACTGCCATATTGGCAGTCTATCGCCTTTGCCCTTACCTTGTCACAGGGAGCGACGGTCGCTCTCTGTGACAAGGTAAGGGCAAAGGCGATCGGCGCCATATTGGCAGTCTATCACCTTTGCCCTTACCTTGTCACAGGGAGCGACGGTCGCTCCCTGTGACAAGTTAAGGGCAAAGGCGATCGGCGCCATTTTGAAACCTCCAGCACCGGCACCGGCACGATTGAAGGGATGGCTCCTGGACCCCCCACTAGACCACCAGGTACATCTAAAAGGTTTTTAGGGGGGTCGGGAGGTTGGGAGAAGCAAAGGGGTAATTTGAAAAGGGTCGGGGTGGGGTTTTTATTTCGGGCCATCGGCGCCTTTTTATCAGTGGTAGCCAAAATGGCGCCGATGGCCCGAGAGCGGGAGATCGTGCCGGGGACCCCCCCCCCCACTGGACCACCAGGTAATTTAACATTTTTTGGGGGGGGGGTCGGTGGGGTTTTGTTTATCTGCTCAGGCCTCACTAAAAATTTAACAATGTGAATTGGAATCGGAACGATTCCAATTCACAATCTCCACAATCTCCACAATCTCCACAATCCTCCCACCATCCGAACCTGATCGTTAAGACGATCGGGCACACGATTCACATCTCTACTCATAATCACTTCTTCCCATGACATTTATATCCTTTTTTTCTAGATTCAAAATAGAGATCAAACTGCAACTTAAATTGAATCTGTAACTTTTCTGTGTTTTTTTCCCCACAAAAATGGAGAACTGGGAGCATTAAACATCTGTATGTATATATGAGAGCATCAGAGCATATAATCCAATGCAGGTTTTATACATAAAGCGTGAACTCTTAACATAGATCATGCATTCAGAAAACCAAACCTAATGACACGTTGTAAGGACATAAGTCTATCAGTGATTCGATGAGATCTGGGAACCAGGGGAATCTGGTGCGTATATAAACCTTAAAAGTAAAAATTTTGTAGTTACAAAACATGAAGATCAAACTGACTTGCACTGTAAATGTCTCTGCATATGTTTTGCATTAAAATGCAGGGTCGATAAAAATAAGAAAGGTTGCAAGTGAACAAACAAGTGACCTGTCAAGATAAATGCAGCCTACTGACTTGTTGTGAGTAATCTGTGACTGCAACTCTACTTTTTTTTTCTGAGCATTAAACAAGTAGGTTTCTCTTATCCTGACAATAAACGTTTTTGGGGTTTTTTTTGCTGAATCACTACAATATCTTGACATCAGAACTTTTTAATTACATAGATTTCCAATATAAAAAAAATCCCCCCGTTAATAGAAATGTTTAGTTATACGTAAATGCACTAAAGTCTGAAAATTCTGCATTAAGTACAGCCTAGAAACCATCACTCTCTATCCATTAGCACGTCCATTACAGAGCAAATGACATCAGAAATGGTTTTCTGTGCTATCATTCCACAAATATATGAAACAAAGAAGGATTTTGTTCCTTTATAATAGAAGACTGCTTTGCACTGTTATTGCATAACGAGTGAGACTAGAAATAGTCTTCTATATCATTCCACATCTATGTGATATCAGTCATATAGTACTCATGTTAATAGAACATTTACTCTGACGGCAGACATGCCTTATTTTGTCATTTTATCTTTGTTCCTTACTCATATGGTACTTGTCTCTCAGGTAGGATTGTTTTAAAAGGGGCTTCTGAAGTGTAAAACATTGTTTTATGTGCAGAAAATTACCCAGATAATATGCAAGTAAACTTATGTGTATTTGTCATGTTTGCTCATAAGTTTATCTAGACTGCGTGAAATCATTCCTGGGAAGAGTTTGTACTAGGAGTGTGCATGGGTAAAAAATGTGTTTTGCTTAGTTTTCAACTGGTTTTTTCTCCACGAATTTTGTTTTGTTTAATGTTTAATGTGGTTTTTTTTTTAATAAAAGAAACAAAAATCAAACATTAAGAAAAAAAAAGGAAACTGGGCCTTCTAAAACTTCCATACCCTAGCACCTATCCGTCTCACCCAGAAAAATGCCAGGTCCAGGATTGCACCCTACCCCCCACTTAATGTGGTCAGGTGGGGAACCACTGGTGAGCCCTAGGCCCAGGCTGAAGCCTCAGTTTTGCGTCGGCCTAGGCCGTGGTAGGTTGCTGTGACCTCAACCTAGGTTCTATGCAAGGCTGAGGCTTGGAAGCCTGGTCAAGATGCCTTGGCCTAGGCCAGATGTCAGGGCCTAAGCTGGATGCCGGGGGCCATGGCCTCTGCCATCTAGTGACTTCTGGGCCTCAGCTTAGGCCAAGCCTGATGATGGGGGCCCTGCCAATAGACTAGGTCCCAACACCTAGACAAGAGCCTGGGCCCAAGCCTGATGGTGGGGTCTGGTCCGGAGACTGGACCCCAATGCCTGGAAGCACCAGGGCCTGATCTGGAAACTGTATCCTAGCATCTAGACCTTGGCCTAGACCAGAGCCTGGACCTAGACCCAATGCTGGGGTCTGGTCCTGAGGCCAGGTCCCAATGCTTGGACCTCAGTCTTGGCCAGAGCTTGGGCCCAAATCTTATGCTAGGGTTTGACCTGGAGGCTGGTTTATGATGCCTGAACCCAGCTCGATACTGGGGCCAGGCCCAGAAACTGGGTTCCACTGCCTGGGCCTAGGTCAGAGCCCAGATGCCGAGGCCATGTCTGGAGGCTGGGTACTGATGCCTGGGCCAAAGTCTAGAACCAGGTCCGATGCTTGTGGCTCAGACCTGGCCCAGTCCTGATGCCAAGGCCTGGGCCAGTGGCTGGGATCCAACCAACACTAGGATTCTGCCCAGGCCCCGAAGGTGGAACACTGGTCGCATAGGTCCTCTAATTGTCTTATTTCTTCTGCAAATGATGGCATCTGCTGATGATGCCTGAAATGGAGTTGGTTGGACCATTGGCTGATCAAGGATTTAAAGGAGTACTTAGAGAAGATAAGGCCATTGTGGAAAGATTAAACAATTTCTTTGCTTCAGTGTTTACTGAAGAGGATGTTGGAGAGATACCTATTCAGGAGAAGGTTTTCATGGGTGATGATTCAGATCAACTGAATCATCACCCATGGAAGATATAGTAGGCCTGATTGACAAACTGAAGAGTAGTAAATCACCCGAACTGGATGGTATACACTCCAGGGTTTTGAAAGAACTAAAAAATGAAATTTCAGAACTATTAGTAAAAATTTGAAACCTATCATTAAAATCATCGGATGTATCTGAAGATTGGAAGATGGCCAATGTAACCCCTATATTTAAAAAGGGATCCAGGGAAACTATAGACCAGTGAGCCTGACTTCAGTGCTAAGAAAAATCATGGAAACTGTTACAAAGAATAAAATCACAAAACATATAGATAGATATGGTTTGATGGGTCACAGCCAACATGGATTTACCCAAGGGAAGTCTTGCCTCATAAATCTACGTTTTTTGAAGGGGTGAATAACATGTGGACAAAGGTGAACTGGTAGATGTGGTGTATTTGGATTTTCAGAAGGCATTTGACAAAGTCTCACATGAGAGGATTCTAAGAAAACTAAAAAGTCATGGGATAGGAGGCGATGTCCTTTCATGGCTTACAAGTTGGTTAAAAGACAGAAAACAGAGAGTAGTATTAAATGGTCAGTTTTTGTTGCGCGTCCCATTCGCTCCCAACCTGCTCTCGGGACCGCTTACCTTTCCTCCACACTAGCCAGTCCCAGGTCAGCCTCCCTCGCCTCTACCACCAGTTCCTCACAGCCACAGCATTCCGCAGCGGCATTCTCCAACACCTCACCTCCCAGCTCTAGCCAGGCCTCATGGCGGGGCTTGGCATCCTCCGTGGCATTGGTCCCGCCCCTAGGTGGGACCAATGCCACAGTCCACGCATGTGTACATGCGTGGACTGACCGCCCACTTAAAGGACCAAGGGCGGGCCCTAGTTACGCGGCGTACCCAGATTGAGTCTAATATTAAAGGAAGTGCTTCACTTCACTTCCTTGTCTTGGCAATCGGGTCGATCACTTATTGATAGCAAGTTTGCCTTCCTGCATATCCTGTGTCTCCTGTTCCAGTCTATCTGCTCTAGCATCTCCTGTCTCTCCTGTTCCCAGCGTCTCCTGTGTCTCCATTCTAGTGTCTCCTGCTCCTTCGTCTCTCCATCTCTGGTAGTACCCTTCAGACTGATTTCACGGTACTGACCTTTACTTGTTCTTGACTACTCCTTGATTGCTACCTTACCTGACCTGACCCCTGCCTGGAACTCCGACTCTTCTTGATCTCTGCCTGCCCTGACCTCTGCCTGGAACTCCAACTCTTCTTGATCGCTGCCTGCCCTGACCTCTGCCTGGAACTCCGACTATTCCTTGATCGCTGCCTGACCTGACCTCTGACTGGAACACCGACTACTCTCATCTGCCACCTGGAACCCAACCTCCTGCTTGACCTGACTACATCCAGACTGACCTCTGCTACTGACCACTGCCTGCCTGACCACTCTCTCTTCTACTGCCTGGAACCGACCCTCACTTGCCGGACTGACCTTGGTATTGACCCCTGCATTGGTTGACCACTTCTGGACTGATACTCTGGCTCTGACCCTTGCGCTTCACTCGAACTCTCTCTTCTGGACTGCTGTGGCTGCCAGACCAGCCTACTTGGAATTCACCTGTGGCCTTCACCTGACCAGACCCGCAGGTGCCATCTGTCTCACCCGGAGTACCTTCCTGAACTGTTACCTCCCTGAGGTCTCCAGATCTTCCAGTTTGGGTCTAGTCCATCCTCTCTACATCAGCTGCGCACCCTTGCTCATGGTGAGCACACACCACTACCTCTCCAGGAGACCATCTGAGGCCCACCTAAGTCCAGGTGGTCTGGTTACCCAAGGGCTCAACCTGCGGAAATCCTGGACTGTTATTGGTGAAGCTCCAGCTAGCCTCTGTCTCCTCGTGTGCTCTGCCTCCTGGTGGCAGGCGCTGTCTGTGTCCAACCAGAGGGCCGTACCAATCCTGTACCAGGCCAAGGGTCCACCTCCAGGGCAACAGGTTGCCAAGGCCATGGACTCGGCGGAGTCTCTCGCCTTGCAGGCCATCCCTGGCCTAGCAGCTCACGTCCAAGAACAACAGCGAACTATTGAAGCATTGACTTAATCTGTGAAGACTTCTGTCTCAACTTGAAGAGTCTCTGAAGGCCAACTCTAGGGGCTGGGTCCAACCAGCACCCTTACTAGCATCTTTGACCCTTCCTCCTCCACCCCCCTTCAGTGGAGAGCCGCGCCTCTGTCGAGGTTTCCTCAACCAATGTTTTATGCAGTTCACATTACTGCCTGAACTGTTTCCAAGTGAGAATACCAAGTGGCTTCCCCACTTTGGGAATGTTCAGATGATATCCTCTGTCATCTATCCCACTTCATCTCTGTGTTGAAGCGAACATTCCAGGACCCCGGCCGACAGGCGGTTGCGGGTCACCAACTCCTTCATCTCCATCAAGGTTCGAATTCACTCACCGAATTCACGGTAGAATTCAGGACATTAGCCCCCGAACTGGGATGGCAAGAGGACTGCCTATGGGCAATCTATCTGGATGACTTATCTCCTGCCTTCAAGGATGAGCTGGCCACTCGCAAGATTCCCACATCACTTGATAACATCATCACCTTGGTTGGCAAGATCAATCACCGCGTCAGCGACATCAGGAGGTAAAAGCCTCTTGGCCTTCTACCATACGCCCAGTTCGTGCCACCAGTCCTCAGCTGAAGGCCTTAACGGTGTCTCCTCCATCGACAGAGGAGCCGATGCAAATCAACCGCGGGCGCTTGTCTCCTGAAGAGCGCCTTTGACGAAAGAGGGAAGACCTTTGCCTGTACTGCGGTGGCTCCGGACATCTCTTCAAGCCTATCCAGTTCGTCCGGGAAACTGCAGAACCTGAGCCCGGTGGGGGTCCCGAGCTTGGGCGCCACTGTTGCTGGCCCCCAATTACTACTTCCTGTGTCTCTCTCCCGAGAGTCATGAGCCTTTGCCACCACTGCCCTTTTGGACACCGGGGCGAGTGGCAATTTCATCTTGGATGATATCGTCACACTCCTCCAAATTCCACCATCATGTCAGGATTGCATCCATCCAGTGAGAGCACCTTCCTGGATGCATCACTTCTTACACCATAGTCTTCCGCCTCTCCATGGGAACCCTCCAAGAAGAAGAGATCTCATTATATGTCCTGAAACATTCCACTCATCCAGTAATCCTCGGACTCCTATGGCTCCAGGTGCATGGTCAGCAATTTGATTGGAAATCCCTACAGCTAATACAGTGGGGACCCCAATGTCAACACCGCTGCCTACATCAAGTGTCTCCAGCAGTCACTGTGTTGAACTCCTCAACCCTAACTGGGTTGCCTGCTCCATATACAGACTTCCAAGATGTATTCTCTATACAGAATGCTGACATCCTACCTCCACTCTGGAAGTTTATTTGCCCCATTGAGCTCCTACCAGGTACCACGCCTCCCAAAGGCAGAACCTACCCTCTCTCACTACCTGAGACTAAGGCAATGTCTGAGTACATGAAAGAGAATCTGGACAAGGGATTTATAAGACCCTCCAACTCTCCACAGGAGCCGGTTTATTCTTCATGAAGAAGAAGGATGGCAGTCTCTGCCCTTGCATCAACTACCATGGGCTAAACGCGGTAACCGCAAGGATCACTATCTACCACTGATCAGCAAACTGTTTGATCACCTTCAAGGAGCCCAGATCTTTACAAAGTTAGATCTACGAGGGAAATACAATCTCATCAGGATCCAACCCGAGGACATTTGGAAAACCGCTTTCAATATCAGGGACGGCCACTAAGAGTATGTAGTGATGCTTTTTGGACTTTGTAATGCCCCTGTGGTCTTTCAACGCTTGATGAACGAGATCTTCCGGGACCTACTATACTCGTTTGTTGTTGTATATCTAGATGATATACTGATATTTTCCAAGGATCTAAAATCCCATCATTCTCATGTTCAGACAGTCCTTCAACATCTCCTGGACAACCATCTCTATGCGAAACTAGAGAAGTGTATCTTTGAACAGACTCGTCTTCCATTTCTAGGATATATTATTTACAATCATGGTTTTACCATGGACCCTGAAAAGCTCCAAGTGATCCGAGACTGGCCTCAACCTGTAGGTTTCTGCGCCCTACAAAGGTTCCTTGGATTCACAAACTATTACAGGAACTTCACCGCCAATTACTCCACAGTAGCTGCTCCATTTACTGCCATGACTAGGAAAGGCAATAATCCCAAGGAATGGAATCCCAAGGCTCAATCCGCCTTCCAGACCTTGAAAGAGGCCTTCTGCACTGGACCTTGTCTATGTCACCCAGATCCTAACCGCCCCTTAGTCGTCGAAGTCGACGCCTCCGCCATTGGGGCAGGGGCAGTCCTGAGCCAGTATTCCTCCAAAGGAGCCCTAGTACCCTGCTCCTTCTATTCGCACAAGTTTTCCCCTTCAGAGCAAAATTATACAATCAGGGATTGTGAACTCCTAGCAGGAAAGTTAGCACTCCAAGAATGACATCCTTGGTTGGAAGGAGCACAGCATAAATTTACGATCTTTACGGATCACAAAAATATTGAGCACTTGAAGGAAGCCCAATTGTTGAATCCCAGACAGGTCCGCTGGGCATTGTTCTTTGAACACTTCCATTTCTAACTTCGTTATCGTCCTGCAGCCAAGAACACGTGAGCCGATGCTCTCTCCCATTCTCTGGAACCAGAGGATATGCCTGACACCCCCAGGCATATCATTGACCCTGCCTGCATAACCCTCGCAGTCACTCACTGTGCCAGTGGGGAAGATGGTGGTCCCACACCGCCTCCGTGAATCTGTCCTTCGCTGGGCCCATGACTCGAAGTTGGTTGGCAATCCCGGCCGGGCTCGGACCCTTGAAATGCTAAGGAGATACTATTGGTGGCCTAACATGGTCAAGGACTCTCGCAACTATGTGCGCGGCAGAAGCCTCCAACTAGCCGTCTATGGGGACACCTCCAACCTCTCCTGGCGCCAACAGAACCCTGGTTGAGCATCTCCACCAACTTTATCACTGACCTACCACCATCCAAAGGCTACACAGTCATCTGGGTCATCATCGATGGATTCTCGAACTTGGGTCACTTCATCCCACTGCAGAAGCTTCCCTCAGCCCCTTAACTGGCTAAACTCTTCCTCAAACACGTCTTCCACCTACACGGGCTACCCAAAGAAATCATCTCGGACTGAGGTCCCCAGTTCACCACCAAATATTGGAAATCCTTGTGCAAGAAATTCAAAATTACCTTGAGTCTGACTTCCGCTTATCATCCCCAGGCGAACATCCAAGCAGAAAGAACAAACAGGTCCTTGAAAACCTTCTTAAATTCTTACATTAATGATCAGCAGGACGACTGGTCTGACCTGTTACCCTGGGCTGAGTTATCTCATAATACTCAAGTCGCCTCTGCTATAGATGTATCACCCTTCTCTGTGGTATTTGGTCGCCAGCCACATCTGCCCCTGACAGTCCCATTCTCAGTGCCTTCATCTGCAGCCCAGTCAACAGCTCAAACAATAAGAAGATTATGGAACCAAGTTAAAGAAAGGCGGGCCAAGCCGCCGAGCAAGCTAAGCACTTCCGACGCTCATCGTCGCATCGCTCCCTTGTTCCGATTAAGACAGCTATTATAACACTGCCTAATCAATAGAAAATGAGGGTATTTATTGGACAATAAGTTACAGCTACATTGTATAATAAATTAAGGTAAGTATAATTGGCAGGACTCTGTGAGACCTTTCCTTAAGTAACATACAAATGCCATCACTGACTGCTTTAATTCAGCAAAAAGATTAACATTCAAATTCAAATAAGGGGAAAAAAAAATCTAAAACTGGGTTAAGAGCCTTAGTCATCTCTAACAATGTGTCTTAGTCCTTCATTTCTACTAGAATTATTCATGTTTATAATATTTTTATTATGCATAAAATGTTGCTTATTTGTATAAGACCTCATTTATACTAGATTTCTTTTTTTCCACTTCAAAGAAGAAATCAGCAATCCTAGTTAGTTCCTTTAAAATAGAGGTACATCAACCTGGGTTTAGATCCACTTCTTAAAAGTCTTTCTACAAGATCCTATTTTTTTTTTTTGGTAATAAATTGCCACAGAATGCTACCTCTCTCTTTTAAATCCAGTTATGTGTTTCTCATATTTGCAGATGCCCAGAGAAATAATCAGGTTAGCATTTGTCAACATCAAAGAAGCTAGACAGGAAGCAGTAAACAGAAATGTTTTATAGAAATCTTTATTCCTCTGGGCACCTATAAAGCTCCCTCGATACTAGTGTATGAGCAGAGATGGACTTATTGTCTATCATAACATGGTAAACTGCTATGGCACTGAGATGTACTCCGACAGAGGAGGGCCTGCATCAGAAAAGAAGAGCAAATATGCCAGCAAATATTTGGGCTTACAATAAAATGGATCCAAGGCATTCTGATAACACCACTTATAATATATTTTGCATTTAAAAGTATATATTTCTTTAATTGAGGGCTTCCTAGCCGAAACTACTATGTCTTCAATGTCTCTGGGCAAGCAGAAACCAACGATTACTGAGCATTCCAAAATTCCCAAATTGTCTAATAGCCTATGGTCTTTGCCTGGAGGTGAATTCTAATAAATGCTTGTCTATTCACCTTTATCAGAGTGGATGCAACAACACCCTTAAAGAATGCTACTTCAAGCTTCAAACCCTAAAAAAACTTAAATCAATCTTACATTTCAATGATTTCCAAACAATACTACAATCTACAATATTCTCTAAAATAGCCTACTGCAACTCCCTACTTCTTGGCCTTCCCAAAAACACCATCTCCCCACTCCAAATTCTCCAGAATGCAGTTGCATGCATCCTCACCAACACTTGTAAGAACGAACACATAACCCCCCATCGTCAAAGAACTACATTGGCTCCCAATCCAACATCGCATACACCACAAAGCCCTCGCAATAATACACAAAACTTTACATAATACAGATGTGAACTGGTTACATAACTCCCTCTCCTTCCACAGCACAAATAGACCCACCCGATCACGCTACCTAGCAACCCTAAACGTTCCCATACCCAAACTTACCCATTACAATGCTACTAAAGACTGTGTACTATCCATTAGGGGTGTGCATTCGGATTGACCGCATTAGTAAAACGCTACTCATATTTTTTTTTAACTTAAAAAATTGATTCGACATAAACGATCGGATTTCCCACATATCCAACATAGATATGTTGGATATGTGGGAAATCACGATTGTTGAGCCAAAATAAAAATATAAACCCCCTCACCCTCCTTAATCCCCCCCCCCCCCGACTTACCACAACTCCCTGGTGATGGAGCGAGGAGTGAGGATGCCATTTCTGCAATCCTTGGCGAGAAGCATGTGACGTCGGCGGCACGTCGAGTGACGCCGGCGTCACGTGATTCCCGGCGAGTTCGCGTCCGGCGCGAACTCGCCGGGAATCACGTGACGCCGGCGTCACTCGACAGTGACGTCGGCGCCACATGATTCCCGGCGAGTTCGCGCCGGACGGCTCGTTCGGCCCAAAAAGAACTTTTGGCCAGCTTGGGGGGGCCTCCTGACCCCCCCAAGCTGGCCAAAAGTTCTTTTTGGGCCGAACGAGCCGTCCGGTGCGAACTCGCCGGGAATCACGTGACGCCGGCGTCACTCGACGTGCCGCCGACGTCACATGCTTCTCGCCAAGGATTGCAGAAATGACGTCCTCACTCCTCGCTCGATCACCAGGGAGTTGTGGTAAGTCTGGGGGGGGGATTAAGGAGGGTGAGGGGGTTTAAATTTTTTTTTTGCACATATGTACATATACCCAACTCATTGGATTTTTTTTATGTCCATATTGGCCGCAAGTGGGATCCCCTTTCGGACATAAGAAATATGAACATAAAATTTTGCTCTGCACATCCCTGCTATCCATTGCTGGCCCTCACTCTGGAACACTATGCCTACTGACCTACGCCAAGAACACTGCCTGTACAAATTTAAACAAAAAATAAAAACTTGTCTTCTCACACAAGCATACTCATGATCTCAAGGATATTACACTTCACCCTATACTCCCTCAGACTCTCTGTCTACTCATTCCCCGTACGTCCCCCTCACTGATCTTAACACCTTACCACACAGCAGCTCACCTTACTGAGAGGACTAAATATTCTGCTAATATGACCTTCTCTCTATACCTGATGATCTGATTAACTTTTAACTTCACATCCTATTGACCCATCTATCATTATAACAGTAATTATGTTATTTAATTGTATTGCTGTTCCTTGTTGCACTGTAAAGCAGTTCTTAGTGTTACATTATAAAACTATGTTGCTTTCTCACTGGTTATCTGTAACCCGCTTCATTGTTATACTGAAAAACTATTAGTATGGTTACACTGTAAAGCTTTGTTGCTGACTCATTGTTTGCCTGTAAACCGATATGATGTCCACCAATGAATGTCGGTATAGAAAAAAAACTTTAAATAAACTTTAAATAAATAAATGGACTGATGGCGTATTTGGATGACTATGAACCCCAGTGGCTTCTGAACTCAGTACTTGAGATCTAGCTTTCTGGCCATTGGAATGCTAGAAATAGGAGTTTCCCACATTCTCATCTATAACAAGGTCAGAATGTTGTGGACTGGAAGAGCCACTGGTTCTGATGTCATGTCCAATATTTGGAGGAGACCAAAAATTTATAACCGGGGTATTTATACTTTCTTACATTGATTCAAAATGTATTTCCCATTTCTATTATGAATTTTGAATAGGCAAGGTCCTCCAGGGGTGATGTATGGTCAGCAGCTTCTTGAAGCAAGTCTGAAAGTATAACCATAGAACCTTCTTAAGAACCTAATGCGTGAGTTCATTAAACCAGGACCCCATGATGACGGCATTCCAGTGGGTTCTCCAAAGAGAAACACTCTGGTCTAACACCTCTGTACAACTTGACCTCACTGCAATTGAGTGAGATGATGAAGAATCTTGTAGCAAGGATTCTGATGATGTGTTCACTCTGATAGGCAAAACTGGGATTCCGGTCTGAGAGATCACTGCAATGAAGGTGGGGAGGAGAGGCTGAATAGTTTCTTACATTGCCCTTGTCAAAGTGCTAAAGACATTTTTCATCATATTCAAAATCTGATCGAATGACTGATGTTTCCACTGACCAGGTGTAGGGAGGTGGAACATCCTCTTTGAAGACAAGAATAGGTTTCACAATAGAAGTTCCACTGGAGATTCACGGCACTATGGAACTTACCATGTTCAGGGCCTCCAATCAGAAGCCCTCCAACAATAATCATGAAGCACTGATCTAGGGTGATCTAGGGTGATCAGCATACAGATGCATGGGTAATTTAGCATGATGATGCCGATCCAGGGCTCAAAGCATGATTACTGCACTAGAGGAGGCTTGTCTTTCGATGGAGTCAAATGCCCAAAAGCTGCAGAGGAATGTTTCTTTGAGTGCTTCTGGGACCTCCATTGAGCTGCATTGATGAAGCCAGCATGGAGATGGGATGTTTTTTTGATGCATGCATCAGCTGCATTTGGATTAATAGTCTGGAAGGAGCCCTAATGTAGAGTTTTCTTTCACTATGCATTAATGGATCATGTGGTAGTATGAGCTCTGTTTCTTGCCCATTGAAAATTTGTCATTTCTGTATCTTGCAAAGTATTAAGGACATCATAACTCCTTGTTGTTCATTATTGCTAACCTCTCATTAAATGGAGTGTTTTATCTACTTCTTTATAGAAAGCCTGTGTTAGACCCTTTAGAAGAAACCGGACTTGGATATTTTAATGAATCAGCAGTGTTAAAACAACAACTTGAGGCCTTTATGCAGGATCATCAGATCCTTGATCATTTCCAATTCGGTTTCCATAAGGGTCTAAACACCGATATCTTATTATCTTGCATTGATGTTTTCAGGAGAGGCTTCTAAAGTGGACAAGGCTACGTGTTAATTTTCCTGGATATTTCTGCAGCATAACATTTTGCTTTATCAGTTTCATAAATGTGGTATCTCAGGCACAGTAATCAATTAGTTTCAATTTTGTTTATCTGACAGCTATTAGCCCATTGGCAAGGACCCTATAAAGTTAGGGAGAAAACAGGGACTATGGATTACATAATAACTCAGCCAGAAAAATAGAAAAAAACCTCAAAACTACCATGTAAACCTCCTGAAGAAATGGGTGGCACAGGAGTGCAGTGTGGTAGAAGAAGTAGAGTTTGACTCAGAGGTTGGACCTTCAGTGGTCCAAACCCAAGTTCCTTTTGGAGAGCAGCTATCCAGTGCACAGACAGCTGACTTGAAGCAACTAATAGAGAAAAATAAGGAGATCTTCTCGAATCTGTCTGGTCATACCTACCTATTGCAACATGACATAATTACATCTCCTGGAGTTGTGGTATGCCAATAACCCTATCATATTAATGAGGCAAGGCACCATGTCATCGAGACCCAAGTGAAGAAGATGTTCCAGCTCGGGGTAGTACAGGTGCCTAACAGTGATTGGTCCTTACCCATAGTATTGGTACTAAAACCAGATGGGAGCATAAAGTTTTGTATCAACTTTAAAATGTCAACGAGGTCTCAAAACTTGTCATGTATATAATGCCATGAGTAGATGAACTTGTTGAATGTTTGTAATCAGCCCAGTTCATCTCTACCTTCAATCTTAGCAAAGGTGAAGGAGAAGACTGTGTTCTTGACACCCAGTGGACTTTTCCAGTCCACAGTACTCTTTTGGCCTTCTCAGCACCCCCAAAACATTTCAACAATTAGTCAACCACCTGCTCTGCCTACATCAAAGGCACACAGCCATCTTCTCAGATGACCCCGATTAAAAGACATCTTAGCTAACTTCAGGCCACGCTAACTAGTCCAAAGAAAGCAGGGCTAACAGCTTACTATAAGAAGTGCTTGCTGGGAGGGCAAGAAGTCCAGTGTTTTTGCTACAACCTGGAGAAGGCAAAGACCATCCACAGACCAGGAAGACTGAGGCAATCTCCCGGGTGCCAGTTCCACAAACAAAAGCACAAGTGAGAGCATTCCTAGGCTTATGGGATATTACAGAAAGTTTATTCCCAACTACTTACAGAGACGGCAGTAAAGAAAGCACCAGAGAAGGTCCAGTAATCAGAGGAAGCAGAGAAACCTTCAGGGCCCTGAAAGAGGCAATATACTCTGAGCAGTCCTGATAAACCTGGACTTCACCAAACCCTCAGACGTTGGCTTGGGAGCCATCTTAGTCCAGAAGAAAGATAAGAACATAAGAAATTGCCATGCTGGGTCAGACCAAGGGTCCATCAAGCCCAGCATCCTGTTTCCAACAGAGGCCAAACCAGGCCACAAGAACCTGGCAATTACCCAAACACTAAGAAGATCCCATGCTACCGATGCAATTAATAGCAATTAGGGGTGTGCATCCATTTTCCACGTATTTGTGATCCGCAATGTATTTTGTCCTATCTGTTAAATACGTGGGGAGGCGAAACGCATCGTGACTCCCCACGTATTTAACGGATTTCTGTTTTATTCGGCCACCTAAATAAAAATTTAAACAAACCCTCCTGAACCCCCCCAAGACTTAGAAAAACTCCCTGGTGGTCCAGCGGGGGGTCCGGGAACTATCCCCTGCACTCTCACCCTCGGTGCTGGTTTCATCATGGCGCCGATAGCCTTTGTCACAGGGGCTACCGGTGCCATTGCTCAGCCCCTGCCACATGGCCATCAGCGCCATCTTGTGCTCCTACCATGTGACAGGGCTGACCAATGGCACCGGTAGCCCCTGTAACATAGTATGGGCAAAGGCTATCGGCACCATTTTGAGTCCTGGCATCAGACGGCCAGCGTGCAGGAGGTCGCTCCGGGACCCCCGTTGGACCCACAGGTACTTTTGGCCAGCTTGGGGGGGGGGCCTCCTGACCCCCACAAGATTTGCCAAAAGTCCAGCGGGGGTCCGGGAGCGACCTCCTGCACGCCAGCCGTCCGATGCAATACTCAAAATGGCGCCAATCACCTTTGCCCTCACTATGTCACAGGTACTGACGGTCAGCCCCTGTGACATAGTGAGGGCAAAGGCGATCGGCGCCATTTTGAACACTGGCAGCATTTCAAATTCTCTCTTCGCCTATCTTCTCAATGTTTTACACTTAACTTGGCAATGCTTATGTTTTATCCTATTTTCCTCAGATGGATCCTTCTTCCAATTTTTGAAGGATTTTTTTTTTGGCTAAAATAACCTCTTTCACTTCACCTTTTAAGCATAATGGTAATCGTTTTGCCTTCCTTCCAACCTTCTTAACGTGTGGAATACATTTGGACAGCGCCTCTAGGATTGTATTTTTAAACAATGTCCATGCTTGTTGAACACTTTTAACCTTTGCTGCTGCACCTTTCAGTTTTTTTTCTAACTATTTTCCTCATTTTATCAAAGTTTCCCTTTTGAAAGTTTAGTGTTAGAGCTGAAGATTTACTTATTGTCCCCCTTCCAGTTATTAGTTTAAATTTGATCATGTTGCCAAGTGGCCCCATCACCGTTACCTCTCTCACCAAATCCTGCATTCCACTAAGAATTACATTTAAAATAGCTCCCTCTCTTGTTGGTTCCTGAACCAATTGCTCCATGAAGCAGTCATTTATTACACCCAGGAACTCTATGTCTCTAGCAAGTCCTGATGTTACATTTACCCAGTCAATATCAGGATAATTGAAATCTCCCATTATTATTGCACTGCCAAATTCGTTAGCTTCCCTGATTTCTTTTAGCATTTCATCATCTGTCTGACCATTTTGTCCAGGTGGACGGTAGTATACTCCTATCACTATACCCTTACTTAACACACATGGGATTTCTACCCATGTAGATTCTGAGTATTTAGTCTCTCGTATGATCTTTATCCTGTTGGACTCTATACCCTCCCAGACATAACGTGCCACACCCCCACCAAGTTGATCCTCCATTGTCAAAAACATCTGGTGGCATACATTAGCCGGAAGCTGATGCCACACAAAAGGAATCACTTAATAGTTGAGAAGGAGGCCTTGGCAGTCAAGTGGGCCTTATATGCTTTGCATTATTATAATCTGTTGCATTATTATAATCTGGGACATCAGTTCATGCTTATAACGGATCATCAACCACTCCTATGGATATATAGTAACAAGGAGTCCAACGCAAGAGTGATGAGATGGTTCCTAGCCCTACAGCCCTTCAATTATAAGATCCAACATAGGGCTAGAAAGAAGAATGCCAATTTTCAAAAGGTCCGGTGGCACGCATAAGTCCTGGGGCTTGAAAAAAGGGGTGGGGCGGGGGCGGGGTCAGCGGCTTCTGGCACAGCGGCCATTTGCCGCTGTGTCAGAGATCGTATGCCGGCAATTGGAGGCACGCACAAAAGGTAAAATAAAGATCGGGAGGGTTAGAGTAGGGCTAAAGGGGGAAGGTTTGGGGAAGGGGTGGGAAGGTCAGGCTAGGGGGGAGGGAACGGAGGAAGCTGCCCAGCACGCGCAAGGTGCACAATAGTGCACCCACTTGTGCGCGCCGACCCCGTTTTATAACAAGCGCACGTCTGCTCACGCATGTTATAAAATCGAGCGCATATGTGCGTGCGCCGGGTAGCGTGCGCACATATAGGCCGCACACGCTTCTTTTCAAATCTACCCCATTATGTTTAAAGACTGTGCAATGCCTGAAGTCAAGGTGAACTGCCTAAACTGATTGTTTTGCTTTCCACTGCCTTTTTTGAGATAGGAAGCTCACTTTGACTTCAGGTAAGTTGTTTTTCATTTTTTTGTCCACTGCATTTTATTGGGTTTCACTGTAAATAAACTTCAATTAAGGAACAGCCAGAATCTGCCTCATGTTTCCCTCTGGTTGCCCCCAAGCTTCTATGCTCGAGTTACCACATATGATTATTGACATTCAAGCAGTGGCTAGAACATAACAGGTTAGCGCTTAACCTCTCTAAAACAGAGATTATGATGCTACAAAGATTCGGTAAAGCAAAGCATACTAACATGAAATCTGAGGTTCCATTAGTTTTTCATTTTAATAATATAAATATCCCTTTTGATACTAAAGCAAAAAATCTAGGTTTTGTTTACGGATGTGAATCGTGTGCCCGATCGTTCGGCTAGAGGGAGAAAAAAATCTGATTGGTGGTGATGTAAATTGGAATCGGTTCCAATTCACATCGTTAATTTTTTTTTAGTGAGGCCCGAACCCCCCCCAAAACGTTTTACGAGTACCTGGTGGTCCAGTGGGGGCACGGGGACCGATCTCCCGCTCTCGGGCCATCGGCGCCATTTTGGCTGCCACTCAAAAATGGCACCGATGGCCCGATAAAAAAAAAACCCACCTGACCCTTTAAAAATGACCCCTTAGCTTCCCCCACCCTCCCGAGCCCCCCAAAACATTTTTAAATTACCTGGTGGTCTAGTGGTGGTCCCAGGAGTGATATCCCATTCTCGGGCTGTCGGCTGCCACTCATAACGATGGCACCGATGGCCCTTTGCCCTTACCATGTGACAGGGTATCCGTGCCATTGGCCAGCCCCTGTCACATGGTAGGTGCACTGGATGGCCGGTGCCATCTTTAAAGATGGTGGCAGCCATCTTTACGATGGCGGCGGCCATCTTTAAAGATGCCGGCCATCTTTAAAGATGGTGGTGTCCATCTTTACGATGGCGGTGGCCATCTTTAAAGATGCCGGCCATCTTTAAAGATGGTGGCGCCCTTCTTTACGATGGCGGCGCCTCCGGCAGGCGTAAATCCTGCGATAAAGGTAGGGGGGGTTTAGATAGGGCCGGGGGGGGGGGGGTTAGGTAGGGGAAGGGAGGGGAAGGGAAGGGAGGGGAAGGGAGGGGAAGGTGAGGGGAGGGCGAAAGAAAGTTCCCTCCGAGGCTGCTCCGAAACGGAGGCAGGCAGCCTCGGCGAGCACAGGCTGCCCAAAATTGGCAGCCTTGCGCGTGCCAATCCCGGATTTTAATGGCTACGCGCGTATCTATTGAAATCCCGCGTACTCTTGTTCGCGCCTGGTACCCCATAGTGTAGGACTTATACTAATCTCTTCTCTAGCATTTTCATATAAAGATTACATGATTTTTATTTCAAATATTTTTGGAGTTTTCACTGTTACAAAAAGTTTTATTGTCATCTTCCCAATTACTATGTCAATCTTATTTAACTATTCTTTGGTTGGAAGTTAAGACCCCTATATAAAACTCTGTACTGGTTCAACATTTTTGCACTGATTTGCTTTACCCTATGTGACAAAAGGTTGGCATTAGTTATCATCCCTTTGCCTCTTTTTTAACTTGATATATGCTATTGGCAAAGAATGTGAAAATACATATTACATTTAGTCTTATCCAGAAAATTGTAGCTCCAATAGATGAAACTCCTCCATCAGATTCCTTTCTGTAATACTGTAGGGAGTATGCCCATTAAAATGTAAATCACCTATTCTGCCAATGATCAAGACAATTGGAAACAGTCACGTTTAAGTGCTATGAACAATTTGGTTTTCATGTTGAGAGACAGAAAAACAAGAAAATGCAAGCTTCCCATTTTTTAATGTCATGAAGATGGTTGCTAGATTTTCCAAGGCTGAATATGAGAATGGCACTGATAGTTATTGTGGAAATCTTTTGAGGTACATTACAGCTCATGATTATCATGGGTCAATCACAGTATCCCCATGCACTACTAGGCTGCAGACCAGTTGGGGTCAGCATGGCTGGTGCAAATAGGCCTATTAAGTTCACTATAGAATTGGCATGGATGTTAATTGCCCTTTTTAGCACTGCAGAGATGTGGGAAATATGTCACTCATTTGTTTTTGCTATTCTCCACTGTGAATGTCTCTGAAAATGTACTCATTAAGTATTTCTGACACTACTGAAGGGCTTTAATCAAAAAGGAATTTTCTCTATTCTGCACCTATGGAAAACAATCATAATTAAATAATATGGTAGTACAGGGGGATGTCTTTAATGTCATTTCATTTTCATTTTGTTGGGGGTGGACATCGTTTTCTTTCATTTTCAATTTTTTATTGTTTTTGTTTATTGTTTTAGTGCACACTATTTTACAATATTGTGAAATAAAACTAAAAGCACACCATAACTTTTTTTTAAAGCCCCCCTCCCTTATAGTTACCAATTACTGAATCCCCTGGACCCCAAACTCATTCAGTTCCCACCTACTCTTCCAACTAATCCACTTGCCCCACATGCAAAGGAGGCAGGAGTGATCCCTAATCACTTCTGTCTTGCTGGTTTTGGATTTCAAAATGTTGCTTGCTACCATGAGACCTAGGACCATTGCAAGGATATTAGGCACCCTAGGTGAGACTTAAACTTTGTGGCCCCCTCTTCCAATTAACTATCAGGTAGATATGCCATCCCATGAGATTTTGATTTATCAATCATTATGATGCTACTGTCAATCCACCCATAATAATCTTGTAAACTCACATCATTGGATATCACAAGAGTTCACTGTTCTGTTCAAACATCTCACTCTGAATGTCAAAGTGGCCCCTAACCCCTACATCAGAGGCTAGGCCTGGACCCAGGACCAATGCTAGGGCCTCAGCTAGGAGGCCGAGTCTCAACACCTCAAGCTGAAGTAATCTGCACATGCTGGCAGCTGGTCAGTGCACGAGGCTTCAGAACAGCGAACAATGGTGCTGTCCCGGCTCGCTCCCTGCCTCACCCCTCCCCACCCAGAACATGACCCCCAGCCTGCCGCTTGCAAGAAGCCAAGCACTTGAGTGCATACCAGCCTTTACACGCATGGCTGGGCACTGTGGAAAATTGGCTTGACACGCGCAAGGCCCGGCGACGTGCATAAAGGCCAGAATTTATGCCAATGGAAAATCCAGGCTAAAATGTAGATAAACAACTAGGCAGATAATACATTTGGGTCTGGTGAAATCCTTATGTAACCCCTGGGCTGAGGTCCTTACTAAGGAGTCCCAGAACACACTTTAATTTGAAGGACTTACTAGGTGCACACTTCTTATAACTTCCATAAGCACACTACTGTTTAGGATTTCCTGTCAGAGAAAAAGTATTCAACAATGCCCTAAGCATTGTTATTGCGATCTTTAATAGTTATAGTAAAAGTGTGCTGGACTCAGGATTCAGTTTCAACATAAAACTTTACTGACAGTTGATTTTCAAGTGAAATAAATTACAATTTACAAGTTCTTGTTGAATACAATGCATTACAGAATTCTCTTCCAATAAATCTTAAATCTAAATCATAAAGATGGTTTAATCTTATCTTTTGTTTCCATATCCCATTCCAATTTCAGGGGAATTTTTGGATCTTCCTCATAAATCAAAGTTCCATTTCTCATACCTTGATCCAGGTGTCTTAAATCGATTTATGTCTTATCCAAACTCCTCCCAGAATATGCTGAATATATGTTAATGGTTAACTCTGGATGAGTGCTATGATTCTCCATACTTCCAATGTCTTTCCTCCTTCTAGGAATGAATGAATATCTAATGCAAGTTTTTCTTTCCAAACAAAATCTTTTCTAATTCTTCATTTTGTTCTATACTTTTGTAATCCCAACCTAGTTCTCCTACCCTGTTTGTTTGTTGATTATACTTAAATATTTTGTTCCCAGAAAAAAAATTGTGAAAAAAGAAAAAAACAAGTTTCTCCACCAATCCCACCTGTTTTATCTTTTTCTGTATTGCTGTAAAGACCTGTCTAGGCCTTTGTGCTATTTGTGATATCTTATACTGTACACCTTGATAGTTTAGAAAGCTTTGTGCTGTTTACAATGGACCATATTCCATGCCTTGGTGGTTTATACACCTTTGTGCTTTTTGTGATTCACCGTACTCCATGTCTTGATGGTGTAGACACCTTTGAGCTGATTTTAATGGACCTCTCTACATTGTTTGGGGTTTATAAATCTTTGTGCTCTTTGCAATGTATCTCTCTACATGCCTTGGAGGTTTAGACACCTTTGTTCTGTTTGCAATGGACCACATGCCATGCCTTGGTGGTTTTTTGTGCCATTTGCAATGAAACTGCACTCCATGCCTTGAGGTTTTAGACAACTTTATGATTTTTTTTGATGCAAAGTTACTCCTACTGAGACAGGCATCTCTTATGGTGGCTGTCTTTCAGCTTCTGTCCAAATCCCCTTTTCTCTTACAGTACTTGCTGAATTTTGCTCTTGCTCTGGCCATTTGTTGCTTTGCATGCTTGCTGCACCACTCCTCAAGCTTTTGATACCATTCTTTTACCTCCTCAGCCCTCAAAGTACACCTTGGGGGTTTTAAGGATACTCTTCTCTTTGCTCCTACCATTTCAGCTTTTATTAATTGCCAGCACCACTCCTGCCACCGCAACTCTAAAACAGTCTTGGTACTTTAGGGTGCTTCTGCAGCTGATCCAGCTGTCTACAAAGATCCTTCCAGATCCCCTTTTCCTACAGTACTTGCTGACTCTTGCTCTTGCCCCGGCCATCTGTGTTTTTCACACCTGTTCCACCACTCCTCGGTCTTTTGATCTGATTCTTCCTTTGCTTTACCTCTCGATGAACACCTTGGGGATTTTATGGCTATTTTTCTTCCTGTGTTGCTCTGATCCTACCATTTCAGTTTTCAATAATCACCAGGGCTACTGCTGCTGCCACCTCTCCAAGCCAGTCTTGGTAACTTTGGGCATTTCCTCAACTGCTCTAGCTGTATGTGAGGTTCCTTCCTTCTGTTATGTTACTTATCAACTCTTGCTCTTACCATCCGATGCTTTATACTGGCTTTACTCACCCAGTTATCTTTAACAGTTTCATGCTCTCTTGTAAGTTTTCTTCAAACTCCATTCCCTTACAGTTCTTACATTTTTTGGTCTTATCCAGTATTTAGCCTTCAATGGATTATACCACCTCAAAAGACATTGAATGCAGAAGTTCTGTTCCAGAAAAACCATTACTGCATTCTTCTGAGGTAATAGAGGAAGAATATTTAAAAACTGATTTAGAACTAGAATCATGTCCTGGATTTTCCTGAATCTTAGGATATTAAACAGCTAGTGGCTAAAGAGAATTTGGCATCTCTAGTCAGCAGAATCTTAGGGGGCGGATCTTAAGAGCCCTGCTCGCGTAAATCTGCCCGGATTTACGTGAGCAGGGCCCTGCGCGCCGGTGCGCCTATGTTCAATAGGCCTACCGGCGCGCGCAGAGCCCGGGAATCGCGTAAGTCCCAGGGTTTTCCGAGGGGGGCGTGTCGGGGGGCGGGGCCGAGCAGCGCGCCATTTTCGGGGCTGGATGCGGCGTTTCGGGGGCGGGACCGGGGGCGTGGTTTCAGCCCAGGGCAGTCCGGGGGTGTGGCCGTGCCCTCCGGAACCGCCCCCGGGTTGCGTCTAGGCGCGCCAGCGGCCCGCTGGCGCGCGGGGATTTACTTCTCCTTCTGGGAGGCGTAAATCTCCCAACAAAGGTAGGGGGGGTTTAGACAGGGCCGGGGGGGTGGGTTAGGTAGAGGAAGGGAGGGGAAGGTGAGGGAAGGGCGTTAGCGAATTCCCTCCGAGGCCGCTCCGAAATCGGAGCGGCCTCGGAGGGAACGGAGGTAGGCTGCGCGGCTCAGCGCGTGCCGGCTACACGAAATCGGTAGCCTTGCGCGCGCCGATCCAGGATTTTAGCAGATACGCGCGGCTACGCACATATCTACTAAAATCCCGCATACTTTTGTTTGCGCCTGATGCGCCTACAAAAGTACGCGAGGGCGCCCTTTTTGTAAATCTACCCCTCAGCCTCTAGTGAAGATCAACTCCAAGACTAAGCAGCCATCTTCTTTAGAAATCACATCAAACCTCCTCCAGGGATTTCCTCTGATGCTTCCCTGACTATTTCTTTCTACCAATTTGGTTGGTGTCCTATTCCCCTCATTTGGAGCTTGTGGTGTTTTTGCCACTTGGGGTGGCTGCTTTCCACCTATCATGATGCTTTGGTGTCTTTAGGCCATTCTCAGTTGCTGTCATCCTTTGTTACTGCCTTGGGGGATTTTCAACTTCTTTTGGTATTTTGTTTCTCCTTCATGTTACCTTGAAATATTCATGCCACACTCTGTGCTACTTTGTCCCTCTTATACTTGGGGAACGGAGTGTTCATGCCACTATTGTTGGTGACCTTTGCCCTAACAACATTGGCATGAACCACTTGGAGCAAAGGGCGCCAACAACAGTGCAGCCTTGGGGTTATTTGGCCAGTCTTGCTGTTGATTTACTCCTATGATTGTGCCTTGGAGAACCCCTGTTTGCCCCATTGCATTTATTGGTTTCTTCATGGCACTTTTGATGCCAAGTTAATGTAGTCTTGATTTGTTGGCATTCCTTCTCCATTCTCATGATGACTACCTACCAGTTTCATTAGAAATGATCAGAAAACCCTAGTTTGAAAGCCCAAAATAGTCTGTATTGCTTCCTCCATTAAGTATGATGGTGAACAAATTAATGAAGAAAATGAGCAAACAAAATTGTGCTTTTGTTTGAACCTAATGAAACAAATGGAGTTGTCTTATGAAACAAATTAATGAATAAAAATTAAAATTTTCTCACTGCACATCCCTGCTTTACAAAGGGAAGTAGGTGGGTTGTGCAACTGCATAAAAATATTTCAGACAGCAATAATCACAGGTAATTTCTCTTTTCCTAAAGATTAGCATTTTGCATGCCATCACATTTATTGAGGTTAGGAAGCTAGCATGCTACCTGTAAGAGTGCCAAGCCTAAAGACATCTGGAGTTAAAAGATGAGTCAGGAGTTGTATGCTCAGAGAAAAAAATAATCAACTCAAGGGCCAGATGCATTAAGCATTTTTCCTATAGACACAAAATGAGACAAATGCTTTGGTACATCTGGCCCTAAATTAGAACCCTGGAGAATTAAACTTGACTTCATTTAGGCAGGAGTCCAGGAATCTTTCTAGGCATGTCAAATAATGAATGCAGGAGATCGATTTTATGTGTGGCAGAAAACCAACAAAATAGTCAAAAGAAAAACTGCAGGAAACCCAGAGGATGAGAGAACATGCGAGTGTGTGTGTATGTATGTATGTATGTATATATATATATATATACTTCACTTAAATAACCAATACTCGTTAACTGTACCCAATATTGTAGATGCTTCAGCTTGTGAATGACATTTACCACATTAGAAATTTGACCTTCATAATAGGCATCATCGTTATTGCTTTCGCGTGTTTAAACTCTGCCTTATATTTAATCATGTGGTCAATTCAGTTCATTTTGAGAATTTTTAACCATATTTTTCAAAACATTTTCTTATGCATTTAAAATTGTATCCATAAAACTTCTTGTGCAAGAATAAGCACTTATCTTGATTTTACTCGATCCACATCCTTTGCTATCTTGCTATAATTGGCAAGGAGCCGATGACCCGACACTGGACCGTGTTTCGGACTGCAAACAATTTTCTCAGTCCTTTCTCTGAGAAAATTGTTTGCAGTCCGAAACACGGTCCAGTGTCGGGTCATCGGCTCCTTGCCAATTATAGCAAGATAGCAAAGGATGTGGATCGAGTAAAATCAAGATAAGTGCTTATTCTTGCACAAGAAGTTTTATGGATACAATTTTAAATGCATAAGAAAATGTTTTGAAAAATATGGTTAAAAATTCTCAAAATGAACTGAATTGACCACATGATTAAATATAAGGCAGAGTTTAAACACGCAAAAGCAATAACGATGATGCCTATTATGAAGGTCAAATTTCTAATGTGGTAAATGTCATTCACAAGCTGAAGCGTCTACAATATTGGGTACAGTTAACGAGTATTGGTTATTTAAGTGAAGTTGTTATTTTCCGATACAGTTGAATCCAAAAACATCGAGTTCTCACTCTGCATTTGGTTGATATATATATATATATACATACATACATACATACACACACATGTTTCATGTTTGTAGATATATATATCTACAAACATGAAAATATCTATATCTATTCACACACAGATACAAAGAGGACACAAGGAAATCTCAAAAAGAAAAGAGAAAAATATTGAAAAGTGTGATGGAGTCTACAGGTGCCATTTACATAAAAGGCATAACAGGAGCAAGGCAGTAGCAGATACAGCCTGGGAACAAAATGTGGCACACTATGAATAAAGTTACAAGAAAGAAAGACAGAAAAAAAGGGAATCCTTGCATGGAATAGAGAGAAGAATAGAGCTAGCTCCACCTGTGCTTCACTCTTACCCTACTCCGCCTCTCCCCATAGCAACCATATCTATAGGCTTACTAAAGAGGCAAGCCAGAAAGGAAAGGGGGAATAAGGAAGGAGTAGGTCTGAGGAAGAAGGAGTGCCTGACAGAGGATACTGAAATGATATTGGGAGGACCTGAGGAACTCCAGGATTCATGAACCCCTCTCAACACTTAGATGCTATGAGGAAACCAAGCACCTGGATATAAGCAGAATTAGGTTAAAAATAGACCCTCTTGGTGTCTTAGGGTCTTCATTATTAGGCCGATTTTGCAGAGTATTGCTTAAGTCATAACTAAAAAAAGAATTATTTTAAGTCCACACCTGGCGTACTAGATCATAATGAAACTGCAATTGTTTCCCTTTTCGTAGGAGATAGACATGTTTTTCTGTTCAAAGAGTGAAAAACATCACATGATGCTCCATCTACGATGGAGGACAAAAGGACAGCTTGTTCTTGGATCTAAAATGAAGGATACGACCTAAGATGGAGGAAAGGGGCGTATTATAGCTTACATCATACTAATTGCTAATCAGTATGCGATAAATATTCAGCCACTGAGCTGCTAGTTAAGTTAGCCGGATTCACATTTATGGCTAACTTAACAGGGATATTCAACGTCGCAGCTGTGCCACGGAATATACCTGGATAAGTTAGAGTTAGCTGGATATGTGGTAACCGGCAAATTATAGAATTGCACTATGGTGCGTCTAGAGTTAGCCGGTTAAGTTAACAGGTAACTCCAAATATCCCCAGAATGCCTACCTCCCACCCCAGGAAAGCACCCAACGTACCCGGCTAAACTTTAACTAGATAATTCGTTACCAATTAGAATTTAGCCAGATAAGCCTTTTAGATATGTGGCTAAGACATTTAGATGGATAAGTTTCCTGTTATCCATACAAATGGGTTTTGAATATCTACCCATATCTTTATATGAAGTAATAAATCTCCTGCCTGATTGGCTCTATGAGGTGATAATGCCATAAGAATATGATGCAAGGAAATGGGTAATAACATATTGATTGGCTGTGTATGTATATAATGAATAATCAAAAGTATATAATGAGCTATCTGTGTAAGATGTGGGGAGCAAACTGATTTTTTTTTTATTTCTGTTAGAGTTGTACTTGTTGCAATAAAAACCTAAAAGGAAGTTTTGGTTTTATGTCAGATTTTCTTGGTTAATGTCACTCTAATAATTTAAGAGTTTGCTCTGAGAAAAACTGGGACTTTGGAATCAATTTATTCTGAAGCTAGGAATTTTTAAAGGAAATAAGGGAGTGGTTTTCCCAATTTCTGCAACAACAGAAATCATAATAATATTAAAACAAATAGCATCTTTATACCTGTTTTCCTTATAATGCAAGGCACTGTGGTCAGAGTGCCTTATAAAATCCATACATTAACAGATAAACAAACTGTCCTTGAAAGCAGCATGAATGAAAACAAATAGTATGAGTTAGGATCTGTACAAATACAATGCAGGGTTTGCACTTTTAACTTAAGTTTAATAAGCAAACACAAGGATTAGAACATAACACCAATTCCCTGGTTTACAGATTGCAGGGTAACAACCAAAAAGAACAAATTGGGTTCCCTTACTGGGTAAAACACAGGAGATCCAAGCAGTTATATATTAGCAATATAGCCCTGATCTGACCCAGTCTTAGACGTTTGGAAATCATTGTACCAGCTGCGAACTTCCTGCTGGGAAGAACCTAAAACAGCTGAGTGAACAGGATGGGACCACCAGATACCAATGAATATTCTAGCAGGGGATAGCCCAGCCCACAATACCTGGGAAGCTGTTAATACTAATGCTTCTCCAATTCCCTCAGATGAAATAGCTCTCTTGCAAGAGTTCCTGCATCCCACTTCCAGGGTTGGTGTTCAAATGCCTGGCTCCCTTACCCCTGTGTGCCTCCCCCCCCCCCCCCACACACACACACACACAAATGGAGGGCCTCCAGGGCCCCTGGACCATTTCAGAACACCCATAGTGTTTCAATTTCTTCAATATTCCAGCCTGTATTCTCCCACCTTGCCATCCCCATCATAAGAGGCACAGACATTGATTACAAGCAGAAAGGAAAGAGAAAAGAAAAAAAAAATCTAAGTTAGTGGCTTTTGTTTTATAGGCTTTTGTTATATGTCACTCCAGGTGAGAAGGCGTCCTTGCTGTTCTGATAGCACAGGCAATGTGTGGTGGAATGGAGCCTGACAAGGCTTTGTCTGCATTCACTAAAATTTTGACCAGAGAATTCTATATGGGAAAATATTTCATTAGTGCCCCTATTTCCTATAAGGAATGAAGAGAACCCTAGGCGTAGCTCCAGCAGATTTAAAACCTTGCGAGACAACCCTTCAGCTGCATGCCTCTTCCTCCCCAAAATAAATGGAATAGGCAACTCCCTCCTCCAACCCATCCTTATTCCAGCACATTATGATAGAAAAGATGACAATCTATTCCAAAAAAATATCACAAAAATTACCCAAATTGAATATAAAGTTAAAGTTACCCATCCACATATTTAGGTATACATGAAGAAGTGCATAAAAGTGCATGCTCATGGGCACATCCTTAAATACAGATCCTTAGGTGGGTTCTGTTTATGGGTCTGGCTTATGGATCTGTGGAGGATCAAGTCACTCAGTTAATAACACTCTCTACTCTCTAGGAAGAATTTCCAGTAAGGAAGAACACAAGTGCTACATGTAGATAATGGCTTCAGCTGTGGGTACGTGCACTGTGTATAAGGGCGGTATCAGCTGTTGATCACATCAACCGTAGAGGGGATGTGGTCATGGGTCATCACCCCCATGACCAATTCACTAAAAAGATCCAATGTCCATTTTGAATCATTTCTTTCTTGCAGTTCAGAGAGAGAGGGCGAGAGAGAGAAGAAAATCTGGGAGAAATGTCTGAAGCTCTTACAATGAAAGAAAGTCTTTACAGAAATATTCATAGAAGAAAAAAAGAAGTGGGCTGATCTAAGGGCTGTTGCTTCTGCTTGTCACTGTGTGATTCATAATAGGAAATAGTCAGACACTGTAATCTCTCTGTTGATTATCACAATGTTACAGCAATCAAACAGTAGAGCCAGTCCTCCTGTGCACAGATTCTGTGTTTCTTCCCTGTGTGTGACAGGATGCAGTAACGGTAATTCTGTCAGATTTCCATAAGTCACTGTTAGCTAGTAAACGTCAGCACTTATGTGTGTGTGTGTAGTGTGTGTGTATATAGTGCATAATCTGTGTGTGGCCACTGGACACACTAGTGAGTATATTGTAATACTAATTATCTCAGATTTGGTCTCTCTCTGTTACATCATCTCTCAGTTAGTGGGAGTCAGAGCGCATGGCCACGCAGCACTGACTGTGTTTGTAAAGTGTCTGTATCTGTCTTCCCCACTACAAATCCCTAGGATAGCGCTAATAGTGATATTTTTTTTAAATTCCATCCTATTATTCCATCCAATTCTGTGTGGTCTAAGCTGTTCCTGCCACCTTGCCTCGTTCTTGGTTACATTGGGGTTCTTTGGCCCTAAAACAATAACTTAAAAAAAGAAAAGGAAAGAAAAGAAAAGAAAAGAAAAACCTCTGGAGTCTTGCTTCTGATGCTGCCTGGCCTGTTTCTAATGCCCTGCCCTGCCTGGCCCACTCCTTGTTTCTGTACAGATCTAGGGCCAGCATGAACAGCACTAAGGAAAGTAGTGATAGGACCAGGAGTCCCCTGACTTAAGTTACAAGAAGTTGTTTTAGGAAGGTGAAACAAATTACTTTACAGTTGGACCGTTAGATGTTCGAGGGGTTAAAGGGGCACTTAGAGAAGATAAGGCCATCGCGGAAAGATTAAATGATTTCTTTGCTTTGGTGTTTACTGAAGAGGATGTTGGGGAGGTACCAGTACTGGAGAAGGTTTTCATGGGTAATGATTCAGATGGGCTGAATCAAATCACGGTGAACCTAGAAGATGTGGTAGACCTGATTGACAAACTGAAGAGTAGTAAATCACCTGGACTGGATGGTATACACCCCAGAGTTCTGAAGGAACTAAAAAGTGAAATTTCAGACCTATTAGTAAAAATTTGTAACCTATCATTAAAATCATCCATTGTACCTGAAGACTGGAGGATAGCTAATGTAACCCCAATATATAAAAAGGGCTCCAAGGGCGATTCGGGAAACTACAGACCGGTTAGCCTGACCTCAGTGCCAGGAAAAATAGTGGAAAGCGTTCTGAACGTCAAAATCACAGAACATATAGAAAGACATGGTTTAGCAAAGTCAGCATGGCTTTGCCCAGGGCAAGTCTTGCCTCACAAGTCTGCTTCACTTTTTTGAAGGAGTTAATGGACATGTGGATAGGGGTGAACCGGTATATGTAGTGTACTTGGATTTTCAGAGGGCGTTTGACAAAGTTCCTCATGAGAGGCTTCTAGGAGAGGTAAGAAGTCATGGGATAGGTGGTAATGTCCTTTCGTGGATTGCAAACTGGCTAAAAGACAGGAAACAGAGAGTAGGATTAAATGGACAATATTCTCGGTGGAAGGGAGTGGGCAGTGGAGTGCCTCAGGGATCTGTATTGGGACCCTTACTTTTCAATATATATGTAAATGATCTGGAAAGAAATACGACGAGTGAGATAATCAAATTTGCAGATGATACAAGACTGTTCAGAGTAGTTGAGTCACAAGCGGATTGTGATGAATTGTAGGAAGACCTTGTGAGACTGGAGAATTGGGCATCAAAATGGCAGATGAGATTTGATGTGGATAAGTGCAGAGTCATGCATATAGGGAAGGTTAACCCATGCTGTAGTTACACAATGTTGGGTTCCATATTGGGTACTACAACCCAAGAAAGAAATCTAGGCGTCATAGTGGATAACACATTGAAATCTTCGGTTCAGTGTGCTGCGGCAGTCAAAAAAGCAAACAGAATGTTGGGAATTATTAGAAAGGGAATGGTGAATAAAACGGAAAATGTCATGGTGCCTCTGTATCGCTCTATGGTGAGACTGCACCTTGAATGCTGTGTACAATTCTGGTCGCCGCATCTCAAAAAATATATAATTGCGATGGAGAAGGTACAGAGAAGGGCTACCAAATTGATAAGGGGAATGGAATTGCTCCGCTATGAGGAAAGACTAAAGAGCTTAGGACTTTTCAACTTGGAGAAGAGACGGCTAAGGGGGGATATGATAGAGGTGTTTAAAATCATGAGAGGTCTTGAACGGGTAGATGTGAATCGGTTATTTACTCTTTCGGATAATAGAAAGACTAGGGGGCACTCCATGAAGTTAGCGTGTGGCACATTTAAAACTAATCGGAGAAAGTTCTTTTTTACTCAACGCACAATTAAACTCTGAAATTTGTTGCCAGAGGATGTGGTTAGTGCAGTTAGTATAGCTGTGTTTAAAAAAGGATTCATAAGTTCTTGGAGGAGAAGTCCATTACCTGCTATTAATTAAGTTGACTTAGAAAATAGCCACTGCTATTACTAGCAACGGTAACATGGAATAGACTTAGTTTTTGAGTACTTGCCAGGTTCTTATGGGCTGGATTGGCCACTGTTGGAAACAGGATGCTGGGCTTGATGGAACCTTGGTCTGACCCAGTATGGCATGTAGCAGGCTAACTAATTAAGATGGCTGGATATATTCAACAAGCCATTAGGCCTGTTCAAACGGGCAAGATTCTGTTGGTCAGCCCAGCACATCAGTCAGAGCCGCTCTCGTCTCCTCTCTTCTCCATAACTTCTTACCCTTCCCACTTACTCACTCATATCCTCTTCCCTTTTCCTTCCATCCCCTCTCATCTTCCCTTTCCTTCCCCTCTCACCTCATCCATAACCCCTTCCCTCTCCTTCAGCCCTCCTCCTCTCCCTCTTTTTCTCTTCTCCAGAACTTCTTACCCTTCCCACTTACTCATATCCTCTTCCCTTTTCCTTCCATCTCCTCTCATCTTCCCTTTCTTTCCCCTCTCATCTCATCCACAACCCATTCCCTCTCCCTCAGCCCTCCTCCACTCCCTCTTTTTCTCTTCTACAGGGCCGGCTGTTGTCTCTTTGTGTGACGGTTAAAACAGGCGAGATTTAGATCTGCTCCAGCCGTCCCATCTCCCTATCCCCTTCCCCGTTGGCGGACGGACGGTCAGGCTCGGCAACTCTTCTGCCCTTTCCTCCTCCTGACCCTGTGCATGCCGGTCCGGCCGTCCCTACGGCTCCTCCACGTCAGGCTTTTAACATGTCGGAGGACCCGTTTCTCGGAGCGGCAGCTCGTCTGCCCTTTCCTCCGCCCCTCTGTGACACCCTTATCCGATCTCTTCCTTGGGGCGGCACGTCAGCATGTCACTCAGAGCTATCTGTTCCGCGCATGTGCAGTAGAGCTGCTCTCTACTGCGCATTTGTGGCACGTCTGTCAAGCCTCATTTATCTAGATTGATAGTATGGCTGTACTGTTGAATATGCCTCCAAAGTTAGCTGGATTAGTTTATCCGGCTATCTTTGCCATCCGGACTGTGTCTGAATATAGACCTCAACATAACCAAGTGGAAGATGGGGATGGATCTGATGTTTTACATGGTTGCTGCACCTGGCAGTAAATGATACCTGGGGCTTGGGTCCAAAGAATTTAGCAGCAGCTCAGTCCTGAGCAACCTGATAGAGGAGTACAGGAAAGTAGCAGGGCATTTTCCCTGGAGCTTGAAGGGTAGGCAGCAGCTACAGCAGAAGCAGCAAGCAGCGGGATTGCATTTGAATCACATTACTCAAGATTTAGGAAACCAGAGACCCATATTCAGCTCCTGGTTAGCTAGGAAAATTAGACAGATAAACTTATCTGGCTAACTTAGCTGGAATATTTAGCAGCACAGTCATGATCCAAAAATGGCCCTGAATGAAAAGACCTCTAAATTTTGGGGTATTTTTGTTTCATTAAAAAAAAAAGAGGGGAGCTGTCGGAGAGAGTTGAGGAGAGGAGTTTCAGCCCAAACCGCCGCACCTGGAAGAAGTGCTTGTTTGAAATCTTGCTCCGGGAAGATCACTGGTTCCGGATCACGGAACCCACAGGGAAGCGACCCCGGTGATGAAAGCGGAAGCGCCAGCTGCTATTTAAAAAGCAGCTGGCGAGAGAGAACTTGGGAGCTGTCGGAGAGAGTTGAGGAGAGGAGTTTCAGCCCAAACCGCCGCACCTGGAAGAAGCGCTTGTTTGAAATCTTGCTCCGGGAAGATCACTGGTTCAGGATCGCGGAACCCACAGGGAGGCGACCCCGGTGACGAAAGCGGAAGCGCCACCCACTATTTTAAAAGCATCTGGCGGCACACCGCCGCCGCCGGCGCGCTGCCTAAGTCACGCACTCCGAAGGGGCACGCGGCTTGGTCCGGCTTAGGCCGGTGAAGGCGGTGAGGCGTCCCACTCTCCTTGCTGCGGAATTGAACTTGCAGACTCTCCACATCAATCGGTTTTTTGATTCTACAGAATAGTGAGTAAAACATGTAGCGTCTCTTGGTTAATTGACTTTTGCAATGCCTCATACTAAACGCAAAGGAAAGGTTAGGCCAGATGCCTCAACCCTGGCCAAACCATCTCCTATACAAAGTAGACTGACAGGTTATTACCCACTCACAGGAAGAATGTTTCCGGAGTGCCTCGCTGCGGTAATGGGTGGAGAGCAAACACTTATACTGCCTGGGGATGTTAGTCTAAGTCCCGGAGCTCCCGATACTCCATCTCCTCCTAAAAGTAACCCATGCACCAAAGATTCAGGCTCATCTAGGGAACGGATTGTGTTATCTGAAGTGAGCCCGTTTGAGGAGGTATTTGGTGCAGAGAGGCTAACATCAGAAGGAATGGGTGGGGAAGATCCCATTGACCAGTCTAAGGAGCAGACAGAGGGAACGAGGTCAGGTGGACCTGAAAAGAGATATGTGATTCCTGGAGGAATGGAACCTATGTTCTCCATGGGAGATACTGTTACTCTGGACTTTTTGGGTACAATACCTTCCTCTTCTACCCCAAATACAATATTGGAGAGCCCAAAACAAATATCTTTAGAGACTTTGTGGTGTACTATGACATCTTTGCAAAAAAACATTGTGAACTTAAATAATAGCATTAAAGAAATGCAATCAGCTTTGATAAATTTAAATCCTCTAGTCTCTAGCAATGGGGTAACATTGAAAAAAGTAGAACAAGAGATAAATGTGATTAAAAATGTACAGAGCAGTATAATAAAGGGAGAGGAATTGCTCTCTAGGAAGGTAGAAAATCTGGAGAATTCAGCTAGGTATCTGAATTTAAGAGCAGTAAATTTCCCTAAATGTAAATTAATTTCACCTAGGGAACAGTTGAAAAACTATTTCTCTGAAATTTTGCTTTTGCCTATAGATAAACATCCTGTAATAGCAAATACCTTTTTCTTAGGTGCAGAAAATCAAGGAGTAAAAACTAACCAGATAAGTCAAGAGACTTTAAATGTTACTGAATTATTAGAGACGTCCCTTACTGCCCAAATAGAGAGCAGAGGAACCCTTATGGTGAAATTTACTCTACCCTCAGATAGAGACAAAATTTTGAAACTTTTTATGACATATAGGTCCTCCCTCTATTTGGGCCAAAAAATCTGGTTATACCCTGATGTATCAAAAGAAATCCAGTCAAGGAGAAAGAGGTTTATCGCTCTGGCAAACTTAGCCAGAACATTTGGAATTCAAGTTATCATTCGGTTCCCATGTAAATGTATTATGAGGGTAAAGAGAGTAAAATACATATATTATGAACCTGAACACTTAGAAAAATTCCTAGAGGAACATAAGACCCATGTAGAAGAAGGGGATACACCTAACCAGGAGCAAATATTGGGTTAATTGAATTGGTTACTGTGTTCTGTAGTTATGTTATTTTTTTTCATTTTTGATATAATTATTCCTTGCTTGATTGAGCTCCTCATTTTGTTTGGTAAATGGAATTCAGATGTTTGATTTATGAGCTATAAGTTGTAATATGATTTTATTATAGACACTTGTCTTCCTAAAAAAATTCTCTGGTGTGTCAGGGAATTATATATATGTATGTTTTGCTTTGTAATTCAAAGTTCATAAATAAAGAATTTAAAAAAAAAAAAAAGAAATTGGGCCTCCACAAGATTTTGCACCCTTCCTCCCACTCCCCAAAGACAGCTACTGAGCAGAGGCCTACTCGTCTGAGCTGAGCCAAATCCAGCCAAGGCTCTCTGGGACTCTCTGACCCCCACTACCATCCCTCATAGATAATCATGGGGTTTGGGCCTATTAGGCTAGATTTAGCCAGGCCCAGCTGGGTCCTTTCTAGGCCCATTTCATCCTACCTTCTATGGGAGTCTCTGATGAAGGAGACAAAACAACACTGAAAGCCAGCATTGTTACACCTTTTGGGTCTTGCTCGCTCTCTGCCTTGATGACCTGTTCCTGATACTATACAATGGGGATTTTGATACCTCTGAGCTGTTTGTTGCTTGGACCCCAGCCTAGTTCTCCCATCCTGCTTCTTTCTTGGTTATACTGAAATGTTTTGTACCCAAAATAAAATGTAAAAAAAAGAAAAAAAATGCAAGTTTCTCCTCCCTCTTTACCTCTTTTCTGGCTCTCCATCTTGATGTTTTGTTGTTCCTCTCTAGGATCCTGGTCTAGTTCTCACTCTCTGCTTCTATCGTGTTTATACTGGAATGTTCTATCCCCCAAAAGAAATTGTTGCGCTGGAGGTGGACCCTTGGCCTGGTGCAAGATTGGTACGGCCCTCTGGTCGGACCCAGAGAGCGCCTGCCACCAGGAGGCGGAGCACACAAGGAGACAGAGGCTAATTGGAGCTTCACCAATAACAGTCCAGGGTTTCTGCAAGTTGAGCTCTTGGGTATCCAGACTGCCTGGACTTAAGTGGGCCTCTGATGGTTTCCTGGAGAGGTGGCGGAGGGGTGTGCCCACCACGAGCAAGGATGAACGGCTGATGCAGAATGGATGGACTAGACCTGAACTGGCAGCTCTGGATACCTCAGGGAGGTAGCAGTTCAGGGAGGTTCTCCGAGCTGGATAGGCAGCGCCTGTGGGTCTAGTCAAGTGGAAGCCGCGGTTGATTTCCAAGCAGGTTGGTCTGGTAGTCACAGTATGCCAGAAGAGAGTGTCCGAGTGAAGCGCAAGGGTCAGAGCCAGAATATCAGCCCAGGAGTAGTCAGCCAAAGCAAGAGTCAATACCAGAGTCAGTTCCAAGTGGCAGGCTGAATGGTCAGGCAGGCAGTGGTCAGTTCCAAGTGGCAGACAGGAGAATGATCAGGCAGGCAGAGGTCATTTCCAGGCGGCAGACAGAAGAATGGTCAGGCAGGCAGAGGTCAGTTCCAGGCAGCAGGCAGAAGAATGGTCAGGCAAGCAGAGTTCAGTTCCAGGTGGCAGGCAGAAGAATGGTCAAGCAGGCAGAGGTCAGTACCAGAGATCAGTCCGGAGAGGTACTACCTGAGAAGGATACTGGAACACACTAGGCAATCTCACTACACCAACGGTGTCGACCCGATTGCTAAGGTGAGGTCCTGGGGACAGGGCCTCACTTTAAATAGCAGGACTATGTGACATCATTGGGAGGTGCCTCCGCGGATTTTCCTGCCTTGGGCCCTTTAAAGAGCTGCACGTTGGCCGCACATGCACCTAGGGGCATGGCCAAGGACGCCGATGACGCGGAGCCCCGGCGGGAGCTCCACCATGAGGCCTGTGATGCAGAAGGTGAGGGGAAGTCCTGAGGATGCCGTGAGCTGGCTGTGGCAGCAAGGGAGGGGTGCCCGGAGCTGGTCCAAGGAAGTGCGAGGTGAGCAGGCCCGGCTGTGGCGCCAACACGGCAGGGACGCACAACAGAAATAATGTTAAATAAAAGAAAACATTCCCAAGTTTCTCCTCTCACCTCACCTCTTAGACGTCTTGATAAGTCTGTCATTGTTACTGCCAGCCAGCTCCAAGCACTGTCTTAGTGCTTTGAAGAATACCTGCCACTATGTGTATGGTTTTATCACTTTGCAATGCCTTTGCATAATCATGCCATGTTTGGTGCTGCCTTTGCTGCTTTTTTGGTGTCTTGGTCTGTTCATATAACTGTTGTTGGTACCATTTGTCCCTCAAATGATGCCTTGATCGTTTTGATGCCACCATGCTCCTTTTCATACCTCACACTATAATTCCTGGGGGTTTTGATGCCTATTTGCTGTTTGTCATATGATATATAACATGCATTTGGCATTTTGATGCCTCTGTACTGTTTGCCACACAATACTTGTTATACCTTGGGGGGTTTTGATACCTCTGTGCTATTTTTGATAACCCAGATTCTATGTTCTGCAGTTTTTGATGCCTCTGTGCTGTTTTTTATACTTTGCATTCTGAGCCCTGGGGATTTTAATGCCTCCATGGTGTTTACCATACAATGCATACTATCCCTTGGGGGTTTTGATGCCTCTGTGCTGTTGCAATATCCTACACACTACACTTTTCTATTGATCATGGGAATAGTAGACCCTTGGTGCTGTGGTATGGTTGGTGCTGCCTAGTGAGCAAGTCCTCTAGGCCTACACTGATAGCTGGCAGAGAAGCTCTGTGGTGGGACAGGCTAGAGCTGCCCCTATTTAAACCACCTCCACTTCAGGTTGAGCCTTTGGGTTCTGGCAGCCAGCAGGTCTTAGGTGGGTCCCTAGGGCAGTTTGAGAGTGAGAGTACAAGGCCCAGCAAGAGTCATGGCTGGCAGCAGATAGCAGAGGTAGATGACAAGCCAGATATCAGGGCAGGCAGCAGATAGTAAAGATGGAGAAAAGGCCAAATGTCATGGTAGGCAGCAGACAAGACAGGGTTGAGTTCAAAGCAGAAGGTAAGGTCCAGGTGGCAATCAAAGAAGATCAGGGTTCAAGCCAGGGTCAGAATCCAGAAACACAAGCTAAAGAGGACAAAAACCAAGACAGACAAGTCAACGGCTGTGGCACTGACAAGGCAGGAACAATACGCAGGAATAGCAACATGCATGCACTGGGATACAAGACACACCAGGGAACCTGTTACTTATTCACATTATAATACTATGCATTATGAGTACAGAATACTTTTCAAATCCTTAAAGAAGGATTATTTTACCACTCAACTGGCAAAATCATTAAACCATCCTCATGAGCTTTTTTCACTATAGATAAATTGTTAAGAGGTTCAGTGACATTCCATCCAGTGAAGGATTTTAGGAGTTTTCAGATTTTAGTATTAAGGAACTTTCCATAGTTGTAAATAAACTACATCAGGATATGGGTAATACCCATCACATTTTGAATCATAGTGAGGAGTTCATAGACAGGGATACTTTCTTAGTCCCTATTACTGATTCTAAATGTGAAGGTGGGAGGAGTTCCAGAGAGCTGGATCTGGAGACGTTGAATTGTTTTTATGTCAGTTGAGCCCATTTTCTATTATAAACTTGTTTAGAGAAGATTTTTTAAATATATTGACCAAATTGGTTAATCTGTCTGTAAATAAAGGTGGGGTCGTTCCCTAGTAAGTTAAAGCAGGATCTAGTTCAGCCTATTCTAAAAAGGGGTAATCTGCCTATGGACTTTTCCTCCAGTTACCATTTCATCTCCAACCTTATTACTATAGGGAAATTGTTGGAAAAATTGGCCTATACTCAACTTGAAAATTTTTAGTTAGACAATAATATTTTGCATCCCCATCAATGTGGTTTTCAATGAAAACATAGTATGGAAACTCTTCTTTTGTCAGTGAAAAATTTCCTCCTATGAGGGCTTCATACTGTAGGGCAGTCATGGCTGTATTTTTGGATATCACAGCAGCTCATGATATGATTAATCACTTAGGGGCCAATGCAATAGAGTGCGCTCAGCCGAGCATACTGTATAACCTGCACTCCGACGCGGGTTAAATAGGCGCTAATCCAGCCCTTAATGCAATAGGGGGATTAGCGCATATTTAGCCCGCATAGGACATGGAGTGAATGTAATAGCGCTCATCACATGCAAATGCATGTGAACGAGCCTATTACTCACTCACTTCGCATGCAAAAAGATAAATGTGCATCTCAGATGCACATTTATTGCTCAGCTATTAACGCCTGCGTGGAGCAGGCATTAATAGATGAGCGCAGGTAAAAGAAGTACAGAAAAGTGGAAAAAACTGCTTTTTTGTACTTCTTTTTTAAAGTAAAAAAATAAATAACTCGGCAGACCGCCCCATTTGTCGGCTAACTTCTCCAGCTCGCTTCCCAACAGGAGGGCTCATTTAAAGGGCATTCTCGTGAGTTTGGTCTTGGAAGTTGCATCGGCTGACCAGCTTCAGAGCCAGAATTGCCGACGGGCTGCCACTATGGATGAGACGCCCCTGGCTGAGGTACACATTAGGTTGGATGTCGGGACTGTGAGGAAGGATATTGCTGGTTCCAGTGCTTCGATGGGCATGGTAGCGTTCCTGGTCATTGATAAGCAGGTGCGTGTCACCATGGCACAGGAGGCAGCAATCTGCAGTGACATGGCTGATACATTGAATGACTATTTAAGGATGGATTCCTGACATCTGCCCTGGCACTGCAGCAAAACAAAGAATAATTTTCTTTCCTTTACTAGTAGCCTATCTCTCTTAGTTCAGCCTCCTCCCTTTTCCACCCAGCCTACCTCCCCAAAGCATCGCTGGAAATAAGTGCGTGGCTCCTCGTGCTGATGTTTATATACTGCTGGCTCATCAGTAAAATCAGCAGAGAGCACTGAATGACAGCGCTATTGGCTGCATTCAGTGCAGCTCAGAAAATGTCAGTGCGGATATGCTGCATTCCGGTATCCATGCCGACCTGTCCGACAATTTCCTGTGAGTCACTGTGACTCACAGGAAAGGGTCAGACAGGTTGGCATGGTTACCGCAGGGGCGCTGCTATTTTGTGCAAATCATAGGTAGCATGTAGCTAATGGGGGCGAAGAAAAGCGCGCGCCGCTGGGTGCGCCGAATTAAACAGATAATGTGTTAAATACGTGGGGAGTCGCGATGCGTTTCGCCTCCCCACGTATTTAACGGATAGGACAAAATACTTTGTGGATCGCCAATACGTCGAAAACGGATGCACACCCCTAATGTTTAATGCCTGCCTCTGAACTTGCATCACAGGGTAATAGCTAATAGACTAATCCACATGGAATTTAGATGTGATGAGCTTTATTAGCTACCCACTTGTTTGGATATGCATTTTGGATGCGCTAATCCTATTATTGAATTGGGAGTTATTCTAGCATCCAAATGTGCTGTGCGGTAGACTGAGCACACTGAATTATATCGGCCAGCAATTGTAGAACATGGCAACCACAAATCTTTGTTCTTGGCTCAATTGTCAGATCCTAACTAGTATCCATTGTATTACATTCTCAAAAAAAATATTCTTTTCTTTTCTGCTCAATATATGTTAATAAGCATTCATTCAAGATAATATTAATTAAACAGGCATACTACAGTAATAAAGGCAATGTGGTCAGCTCATATATATGTTTATGCTCATTATCCTGGCTCAAAATTTCCTGACTAAACAATTAACTGCTGTTATGCTCAGGCTTGTGGACCCTTGGGCCGACGGAAGGATAGTATACCTTGGAGGAAGATCCGTAGGTTCTCCCGTCGGGTGGCGAGGCAGGAACAGAAGATGTGACCAGCTGACCCTCGGCACTGTAGACAGGTGCGACTGTGAAGGCAGACGAAGAGTCGTGACGTCAAGGAACGGAGGTGTGTCTTAGCCACTGGAAGTCCACGGTATCCCCAGGAGGAGCCCGTAGGGACCCGGACTGCTGGGACTTAGGTGGACCTTTGAGAGGTCAAGGAACAGACGTACAGTGCAAGGGCTGTCTGGAACTTCACCCCTGGAAGCCTGCGGTCCTCCCGGGAGGAGCCCATAGGGACCTGGGCCGCTGGGACTTAGGTGGGCCCTTGGAGACGATGGTCAGGAAGAGGTTCAAGGTCAAGTGCCAGAGGGTCGTCACTTACCAGTCCGAGGTCACACACCGAGGGATCACCACTTGCCAGTCCAAAGTCACACACCAGAGAATCACCGCTTGCCAGACCGAAGTCAATACCAGGAATCACTGCTAGCCAATCCAAAGTCAATACCAGGAATCACCACTAGCCGATCCAAAGTCAGGAACCAGGAATACCAAGACCAAACTAGAACAAGGAGTCAAGACGCTGGAACTCACCAAAGCAAGCAGACTCAAACAACTCTCACAGGAGACATTGCCAAGTCAAGGAACGGTCAGAGGAAGTCTCCTTTTATACTTCCTCTGGCCCTGTGGATAGGAATTAGCTGAGAGCAATTAAAGGGATGAGGTGCCTTTAATTCTAGTGAAGAGGCGCGGCCTCATGCCTAAGATGGTGGTGGCCATCTTGGATCCGGGTCGCAGGGAAGAGCAGCAGGCGACCGCGAGGGAGGAGCAGGGACGGCTCCGAACCCGGCGGTTCGCTCGGGGGCCTGCGCCGACGCGCGGGGGTGCTGAGCCCAGAGCAGGGCAGTCAGAGCCGATGCTGTCGGCGGCCCGGTCAGGAAACAAGGTAGGGGACCGTGCCCTTGGGCGGCCGCGGGCACGGAACACAACAGTACCCCCCCTCTTTAGGGCACCTTCCCGGAGGTCTTGGTTTAGACGGATGGTCTCTGTGAAATTGCCCAAGCAAGCCCCGGTCCAGGATGTTGGCCAAAGGTTCCCAGGTGTTTTCCTCGGGGGTCGAACCCCTCCCATGCTAGCAGGTACTCCCATTTCTTCCCATGCTTTCTTATGTCCAACATCTCACGAACTTGAAAGGTGAGGTCATCCTTGGAAGCAATAGGTTGGGGAGTCAGAGGCGTGCTGGAGGGCCATGACAGCAGCAAGGGCTTTAAGAGGGACACATGGAACGTGTTGTGTATCTTGAGGGAAGGCGGCAGATGAAGCTGATACGAAACGGCACTAACCTGACGGATGATAGGGAAAGGTCCAATAAAACGCGGGGCCAGTCGCATTGATGGCAACTTCAGGCGGATGAACTGAGTACTTAGCCAAACCTTTTGGCCTGGCCAGAACGGAGGGTAAGGCCTTCTTCGCTGATCTGCATACTTTCTAGCAGCTTAACTAGCTTGGACCAATGGACGCGGTGTAACTCGTCTGCCGAAAGTTGAGCTACCGGGGACGTAACTGTGATGGGAACTGAAGGCGGCGGGCGTGGCTGCTTCCCATACACTATCTGAAATGGCGAGGACCCGGTAGCTGTGGAGAGGTGAGAATTAAGCGCGAACTCTGCCCAGGGTAGCAGGCTGGACCAATCATCCTGTTTTTCGTTGACGTAGAGTCAGAGGAATTGTTTTAGCATCTGGTTTGTCCTCTCCGCCAGACCATTAGACTGGGGATGGTATGCCGACGTATAGTCTAAAGTAACGACAAACTTTTGGTAGAGGGGCCTCCAAAACCTGGCAGTAAATTGAGGCCCCCTATCTGAAAGGATGCTTCTAGGAAGGCCATGCAGCCGAAAGATATGCTGCACGAATAGTTGGGCTAGCTGGGGAGCAGATGGCAGCCCCGGGAGGGGCACGAAATGTGCCATTTTACTAAACCGGTTGACGACCACCCATATGACGGTGTTGCCACTAGATAGTGGCAGGTCGACCACGAAGTCGGTGGCCATGTGAGTCCAAGGTTCTGCAGGCGCTGGTAAAGGCTGGAGTAAGCCTGGGGTCGCACCATGGATCCTCTTGTGGTGAGCACATGACTGGCAGGACTCCACGTAAGCCCGGACATCCTGGTTGACTTTAGGCCACCAATAGTATTGGTGCAGGTTTTGTAAGGTCCGGGATTGTCCAGGGTGGCCAGAACAATGGGAGTCTTGAGCCCAAGCTAGGACGTGTTTCTGCAAGTGCGGCGAAACCAGGGTTTTCCCGGGAGGTATGGTCGTGGTAGCAGATAGGAGGATGCGGGATGGCTCAATGATGAACCGCGGTTCCTCCGTACCTTCTGTAGACTCAAAGACACGTGATAGGGCGTCAGCCTTGACATTCTTCCCAGCGGGTCTGTAACAAAGGAGGAAGTTGAACCTAGTGAAGAATAGAGCCCAACGTGCCTGCCATGGATTGAGTCATTGAGCCCGCTGCAGGTACTCTAAGTTTTTGTGGTCCGTGTAGACCATAAACTGGTGTTGTGCCCCCTCTAGCCACGGCCGCCACTCTTCCAAGGCTACCTTTATAGCCAAGAGCTCCTTGTCACCTATGGTGTAATTCCATTCTGCTGGGGAGAATTGGCGTGAGAGGAAGGCACAAGGACGTAACTTATGACTCTCGGAGGTTTGGCTCAGAATGGTGCCTACGCCTTCTGAGGATGCGTCCACTTCGAGGACAAATGGCCGCTGTGGATCCGGATGCCGAAGGCACGGCTGTAACAGGAACGTCTCCCTAAGGCGACAAAAGGCAGCCTCTGCCTCAGGAGGCCACTTTTTGGGGTCCGTGCCTTTCCGGGTCAGAGCTGTTATCGGGGCAACAATGGTCGCATAATGCGGGATAAAAGATCGATAGTAGTTTGCGAAACCCAGAAACCTCTGGAGTGCCTTTAGTCCTGACGGCTGCGGCCATTCCCGAATGGCTTTCAGCTTCTGGGGGTCCATACGGAAACCTTCTCTGGACACTATGTATCCCAGGAAGGGAAGAGACTCCTGCTCAAAAAGGCACTTTTCAAGCTTCGCATACAATTTGTGCTCTCTGAGGTGCTGTAGCACTTGGATGACATGCTGGCGGTGAGCGGTCAGGGTATCTGAAAATATCAGTATATCGTCCAAGTATACGACCACGTACCGATACAAGAGGTCGTGGAGTATCTCATTCATGGTGTTCTGGAACACTACGGGGGCATTACAGAGCTTGAACGGCATTACTAAATACTCGTAGTGGCCATCTCGGGTATTGAAGGCTGTCTTCCACTCATCACCCTCCTTGATACGGATCAAGTTGTAAGCTCCCCAGAGATCCAGTTTGGAGAAGATCTGTGCTCCTTGCAACCGGTCGAAGAGTTCTGAGATGAGGGGCAATGGATAACGGTCCTTGACTGTTATAGCATTCAGGCCCCTGTAGTCAATGCAAGGGCGCAGACTTCTGTCCTTCTTGGCGACGAAGAAGAACCCAGCCCCTGCTGGGGACTGTGATTTCTGGATGAATCCTCTCTCCAGGTTTTCCTCGATATACTCCTTCATGGCCTGCGTCTCGGATGGAGAAAGGGCATAGGTGCGCCCTCGAGGAGGCTCCGTCCCTGGGAGAAGATTGATGGCACAATCGAAGGATCGATGCGGTGGCATTATTTCGGCCTTTTGTTTTGAGAAAATATCCGCGTATGCGGCATATGGGGCTGGCAGGCCTGGGAGGCTGGTGGAAGCTATGGGACTGGATACAGGCAACACAGAGTGGAGGCATTTGCCGTGGCAATTCGGCCCCCAACGAGCCAGCTGCAAAGTCTTCCAATCGAACTGGGGCTCGTGCTTCTGGAGCCAAGGAAGACCTAGGACGTTCAGATGGATGGAGTGCTCAAGGACAGAGAACGACATCTGTCCTTGATGCAGGGCCCCAGCCCTCAGCTGAACGGAAATCTTGGTGTGTCTCACCTGTTCTTGAAGAGGCTTCCCCTGGATCGAGGAGATGACCATAGGAACAGGGAAGCGAACTTGTGGAATCTTTAAGTATTCTACCAGGCCTTTCATTATAAAATTGCTGCCGGTGCCGGAGTCCACTAGAGCTAGCTTGTGGAACTCCCCATCTGTCGAGGTTAACACCACTGGCAACGTTAGTGGAGGTGCGGGTGCACCGGCCCAGGAAGAGACCTCCTTCAGGTCCTAGGCCCGAAAGTTTTCCGGTTGTGCTGGGCAGGTGGCTATTCGATGGCCTGCCATGCCGCAATAAAAGCAAAGTCCTTCCTTCATGCGCCGCCGACATTCTTGAGGAGACACTCTCCCAAGACTTAACTCCATGGGCTCTTCGGCGGGTGCCCGAAGGGCTTCAGGTGCACTCTTGGGAGGAGGTGAGGGCCTTCTCGTTGCCTTAACTACTGGAAGGTGAACCCTCATCCAACGATCCACTCAATTGGCCAATTCTATCATGCCATTGAGGTCATCTGGGAGTTCCTTCGCCGCTAGCTCATTCTGAAGGCGCGAGGCTAGCCCTTCCAGGAATTAAAGGGATGAGGTCCCTTTAATTCTAGTGAAGAGGCGCAGCCTCATGCTTAAGATGTTGGTGGCCATCTTGGATCTGGGCCACGGGGAAGAGCAGCAGGCGACCGCAAGGGAGGAGCAGGGACAGCTCCGAACCCGGCGGTTCGCTCAGGGGCCTGCGCCGACGTGCGGGGGTGCCGAGCCCGGAGCAGGGCAGTCAGAGCCGACGCTGTCGGCGGCCCGGTCAGGAAATGAGGTAGGGGACCGTGCCCACGGGCGGCCGTGGGCACGGAATACAACAACTGCATCTAATTGATGATTTTCTTCAGTCAGAAAAATGATAAATTTGAGCCTAAATGACCAATTCAAGGAATTACAAATGGCGATATTAATCATACAAAATCACATTTCTAAGAACGAGGCAGGGGATGGTAATTAAAATAATTCATGAGGAATAAAAAAATATATATATATCCATAATCCAGTGCATCATGGGGATTTTATAAATATAAAAACTGGTACGAATAAAAGGTCAAAATTGCATAATTGAAAGTTAACATAATCTGTTCCAGCAGGTTAGCAAATTATAAGTCAGTCTATTATCATGCATGGTGCATTAATATTTACATAATTTTCTAGAAACAGTTCTGTCACAAAACCTATCCCCAAGTAGTCTATAATTAGCTGCATACATTAATAAAATTTTCTGTCACCTTTTATCCAAATCGCTTGACAACCACCACAGCTGATTACTCCTTACTTTAACATTCTTCTTTTATCTTTGTATTACAATGCATACATTTAGTTAGTGCAATAAATATGAAAAGACTCACTGAAGGGACTTGGCAATAAATGATTCAACAGACCGTGTGCTAGAAGCCAGTTATTTGGAATTCATTTATTATGTAGTGTGTCACTTAGAGGATGCTCCCTTAGGGGAGATCTTTATTAAACACTAGTTTGTTCTAAAACAGTTCTACTGTGTTTATCTGAAGGAGAACAGATCTTAAAAAATACTGAACACGTTTCCCAATTTGTGGTCCAGTTAGTGAATTTAGTGAAGCATTAATTCTATTAATATACCAGGCCTGGAACTTTCAGATCAGAAGGTAGCATCCTGCAACCTCCCTGAAATAAAGCAAAGAATGATTATAAAGAATAATAGCTGCTCAGGTACTGAACAGTCAGAAAACAAAACCCTTTAAGGCTAAAATCATAAATATGAATTAGGTCATAAATAAATATGTTATTTATTTATTTATTTATTTAGCATTTTTATATACCGACTTTCCAATAACAGAATTACTGATCAATTCGGTTTACATTTTAACAGAACAATAACATTGACAAGTAAATGTCTTACAAAGAACAGGTCGATATAACTTGGATAAGTAAATATGGGGTTAACCAGTAAAGATACATTGCCTAATATAGGTATAAGTAAAAGATACAGTGCCTAATGTAGGTTAAATAAGCAGTTGCTAATTATAAGGGGAGGCCTAAGTTAAATAAACAGTTGCTAATTATAAGACTAGGTTATGTCTTCGACTGCCATAGATTAAGTGAGTTCTATAGATGATCTAAATAGCTCTCAGGTGGGTAATCATTGGCCGAGATGTTCCACAGGAAGCTGTTATGGGAAAGCTTGGTTGAACAACCAAGTCTTGAGTCTTTTTTTTAAATGTGGATGAGCATTGCACTGCTCTGAGTTCTGGTGGGAGAGAGTTAATACATGAAGGAAATGTTTTATCTGATAACAAAAGAACTAAACATATCCTGCATGAATTTAATTCTTCTTGCACAAGGAGTTTAATACTCTCCCCTGAGTAGGTTAGAAATTGAATAAGGCAAATGTGAAGGTGAAAGGGATTTCCAGCTAACTTGCCTCACTCTTTGGGCTTCTGCATTCACACTGCTTGTCACTCTGATCAACACTGGATTGTGTTTATCTGTCACTTCGAGTTTCATACTCACTAGGAACCTATAATGGGCCCTTTGTAATAATTACTGCCAAAGGAAGAGTGAGAAGAAACATTTATTAAAAGAAGAAAGAAGAATTCTGGATATAAAATTGAATACATAGAAACTACTGGGTTTCAATAAAGAATAAGATCTTGCTATGCTTTTTGGCTGATAGGTAAAACTCTCATACAGGGGGTCATTTTCTATCCGTATCGCATGCGATAGCTTGAAAGGGACGGAGTCGGGACCGGAAGAGGAGGAGTCGGGGTGTCGTCAGGGTGGAAGCGGCGGTAACTTCGCTGGCGGTGATAAGGTAAGACCCGTTATCGCCACCAGTAGTGCGCCCAATAGCGCCACCTTTCATGGTGGTGCTATTGGGTGCGAAAGCCAGCAGTAATAACACCGCGGTGGTGCAATCGCTGCCGGCTTTCGCAGGTCCGCCCCCACCCCCCGCTTCCCCCCCCCCCCACCATCCGTTACGGCGGGATTCACAAAGCTGTGTGACAATAGAAAATCCAAGCCATAGATAGTTGTTAGTTTATTGAAAATTATTGAACTATCCTATAATTAAAACTGAAAAATAAAGAACCACATGGATAGTTAGTAAGAATGTCTTCTGGAAATATAGAGAACAGCATGGTTTAAAGAGATTACATAGAAGCAGTATTGGTAGAACAGCTATATGCATTTTTAAATGTAGAGGCTAAGAGGTCGCATTTATGTTATTACTGCATCCCTGATGACATTTTGTAGTGTGGTCACCGATGCTGTCGGGTCATTCGAATGGCTAAGTAGGTTTTGCGTTCATAAAAGCTATAAAGGCCAATGGTATTTGTTTTAAATATTTGTATTAATGCATTGTTCATTTTTTTTTAGAAGGATACATCTACTTGTGTGTGAAAGCTGCAGGCAATGATGAAACACCTATCGATCCAAGTCATTCAGATAAGATAATATACGATACATTCAGTTGGGTGGTTTATGTAGTTCTCCTGAGGAAGCCATAAGTGTGATGAAATGAAGGGTCGCTTGGGAATCACAGTTCATATAATATCATATGATGACTGAGGGGAAGTAATACCACTTGATATGTCTTTATGGTGAAGGAATGTGGAGAATTTGTGTAAAGTGAAGTGTTAAGCAATTGGTATTATAGTTAATATATACAATTGAATGCAGAGAGTTCCTTTCCTTTTAAGGAAGGTTACACAATTGAGAATGGGTCAATTTACTTTTTGATCATATCTATAAATATTATTTGAATTGTTGGCTTACACAATTTTTGGTGTGGTAATATTAGTGTTGAGCTCAGGGGTGGACCCTTGTCTTGGAGCAGTGGAGAACGGCTCCCTGGTAGGGACCACGAAGCACCTGCCCCCAGAAGGCAGAGCACTGGAGGAGACTGAGGCTAGGATAAGCTTCACCACTGGAAGCCTGTGGTCACCCCGGATAGAGCCCGTAGGGACCTGGGTCACTTAGACTTAGGTAAGTCTCGCAGGGTCTCCTGGAGAGGTGGTAGGCAGGTGTGCCCACGGACAGCAAGGGAGCACAGTCGGACTTGAGAGTGAGGTTCAAATGGAGCAAGAAAGACCAGAACAGCGTAGGTGATGACAAGGCAAGGGACAGAGCCAGAATCAGGAGACGTAGTCAATCAGACAGGGGTCAGAGTCCGAGGGACAGTCCGCGGAGTAGTCAGGCAAGGCAGAGGTCAGGATCCAGAGGTCATACAAGGTCACAAGGCAGGCAGAGGTCAGGGATGCAGGCAGCAGACAGGAAGGTTGAGGAACAGGCTGAGGTCAGTACCAAAGAGACAGTCCGAGGGTACTACCTGGGGAGATGAATGGACAGACACAGGAACAGAAGGACGCTGGAACAAGGCTGGAACAGTAGAATGCAGGAACAAGGCTGGAACAGTAGGATCCTGGAACGAGACTGGAACAAGACTGGAATGAGGCTGGAACAAGGCTTAGAATGCAGTGACAATCTAGCACACAATACAATGCTGACCCGATTGTCAAGGCAAGGAAGTGCAGGCATGGACTTCCTTAAGTAGTTCCTTCAATCAGAGTGCGCTGCGGAGCAAGGATCTGCCCCTGGTCCTACAAGAGGCCGGGCAGTCCATGCGTGCAGGGGCGTGGCCAATGCCACGGGAGACACCGAACTCTGGCGTGAGGTCTGATGTGCAGTGGAAGGCCCGGTGACTGCCGCCGTGGGATGCCGAGGCTTGGAGTTGCTCACGCCTGCCACTGGGGAGGCCGACCCGGGACCTGCAGAGGCGCCAGAGAGGTGAGCAGGCCTGTGCGTGGACCGGACAAGGACGGGGCATGCAAGAGTACCCCCCCTTCTAGGCCTCCCTCTACGCGGCTGTGGTTTGTCAGGATAAGTCCTATGGAAGGTCTTCAGGAGTTCCTTATCAAGAATGTTGTGGGATGGTTCCCACGAGTTCTCCTCGGCCCCATAACCCTCCCAGGCTAGGAGGTACTCCCATTTCCCACGACGCCGATGGACGTCGAGGACCTCTCTTACCTGAAGAGACTTATCTGGTTCTGCAGAGACCCGTGGAGGAGAGGGAACTCTACGCGAGGGCCAGGAGAGGACCAAAGGCTTCAGCAGCGAAACATGGAACGTGTTATGGATGCCCATGGCACGCAGCAGCTGGAGCTGATACAATACTGCTCCCACTCTTCGAATCACCGGAAACGGGCAGATGTATTTGGGAGCCAAATGGTGAGAGGGAAGTCTCAATCTTATGTGTCGGGCGTTCAGCCACACCTTCTGACCAGGACGGAAGAGTGGAGCAGGACATCTATGGGCATCAGAAGTACGCTTGGAACGTTCAGCGGCCTGGGTAAGGCGTTCTTTGACCTGATTCCACACCTGACGAATGGTGTGGGCCATGGATTGCACAGCTGGAGAAGGAACAGTCAGAGGAACTGGGAGTGGCAGCCAAGGTTGTCGTCCGAATACCACAGAGAATGGAGGTACATTGGTGGCAGGCTGGCAGCAGTGACATGGGTATTGTGTGACAGCTCAGCCCAGGGTAGTAGATCAGACCAGTTATCCTGCTGATCATTCACATAGGAATGGAGGAATGTCTTTAAGGTTCGGTTGGTCCTTTCAGCTTGACCATTGGTCTCTGGGTGATAGGCTGACGTGAAACTCAAGGCAATGTTAAACTTCTTACATAGGGAGTGCCAGTACCTGGCGGAAAACTGTGGTCCTCGATCGGATATTATCTCCTTTGGGAGCCCATGGAGATGAAAAATATATTTCAGAAACAACTTGGCTAATTCTGGGGCTGATGGGAGGCTCGGCAAGGGAATAAAGTGACCCATTTTGAAAACCGGTCGATGATGACCCAGATTATGGTATTGTTGAGGGATGGAGGCAGGTCCTTGATAAAGTCTGTTGAGATGCTAGACCATGGCCGGTAGGTGCTGGAAGTGGTTAGAGTAGACCCCAAGGCCGTCCAGTAGGCAGCTTCTGTTGGGCACAGACGGGACATGAATCTACATAGTTACTAGAATCTTGCACCATGTTGGGCCATCAGTAGTGCCTTCGTAACATCACCTGGGTGTCCTGCCAACTTGGAATCATAAGCCCATTTCAGAACTTGTTCACGTAATCTACGTAGAACACTGGTTTTCTCAGCTGGAACTGTAGTGGTCATGGCAAGGGATAAGCGGCAGGATCTATAATATATCTAGGAATGTCAGGGACATCTTCATGTTCAAAGGATCTTGACAGTGCATTTGCACAGAGGTTCTTGGAAGCTGGGCGATAACATAGAACGAAGTTGAACCGTTCAAAGAAGAGCGCCCATCAGGCTTGTCAAGGGTTCAAGAGTTGAGCTTCTTTAAGGTGCTCAAGTTTCTTATGGTCGGTGAAAATGGTAAATTTGTGTTGCACCCCTTCCAACCAGGGGTGCCACTCTTGGAGTGCCTACTTGACGGCAAGAAGTTCTCGGTCACCAATGGTATAGCGTTGCTCTGTGGGAGATAAATTATGTGAGTAGAATGAACAGGTTATCAATTTACCCTTGGGAAAAAACTGACAAGATGGCTCCTGCTCCAATTGCAGAGGTGTCAACTTCAATGACGAAAGGACGTCTTGGGGTCTAGATGCTGGAGACAAGGACCGGAACATAAAGCTTCTTTAAGCATCTGAAAGGTAGCTTGTGCTTTGGGAGTCCACACACGAGTGTTAGCCCCTTTCTTGGTCATGGTGGTTAGTGGAGCAACTAGGGTAGAATAATTGGCAATGAAGCTTTGGTAATAATTGGTAAAGCAAAGGAAACATTGTAAAGCTCATAGGCCTACTGGCTGGGGCCAGTTTCGGATCCCCTGGACCTTTTCTGGATCCATGGAGAACCCTTGATTGGATATGATATACCCTAAGAAGGGTAAACGACTTTGCTCGAAAAGGCACTTTTCTAACTTGGCATAAAGATGGTTTTCTCTTAGACATTGAAAACAGTCCGAACATGATCTCAATGAGATTCAAGGTCTTTGTAGAAAATCAGGATGTCGTCAAGATATAAAACTACGAAGGAGTACAAGAGGTCTCGGAGAATTTCGTTCATAAGGTGTTGAAAGACCGCTGGGGCATTGCATAGCCCTAAGGGCATCACAGTGTATTCATAGTGACCATTCCGCATGTTGAATGCGGTCTTCCAGATGTCTTCAGGTCAGATGCATATCAGATTGTACGCACCCCTTAGATCCAACTTGGTAAAGATCCGTACCCCTTGTAGGCGGTCGAACAGCTCGCTGATAAGGGGCAGGGGCTATCGGTCTTTGCGGGTTATGGCGTTGAGCCCTCTGTAGTCAATATAAAGGCTTAGACCACCGTCCTTTTCTTAACAAAGAAGAAACCCACACCGGCAGGCGAATGAATCCTTTTCCTAGGTTCTCTTTGATATACTCAGACATGGCTAGGGTTTCTGGGTGAGACAGTGGATAAGTTCTGCCCTTGGGAGGCGTGGTGCCTGGCAGACATTCTATGGGACAATTGAACTTGCGCAACAGAGGTAAGGTATCCACCTTCTACTTCGAGAAGACATCTTTGAAGTCAGCATACTGAGTAGGCAACCCAGATAGGGTGGTAGACTTCAGAACAGGGACTACAGGAGTTACTTGACATAGACATGTCTTCTGGCATTTAGGACCCCACTGCACCAACTGCAGGGCATGCCAATCGAACTGGGGTTCGTGGGCCTGGATCCAGTGCAGCCCCAGGATAACTGGATGTGTAGAATGTTTCAATACATAGAAGGACATCTCCTCCTCATGGAGAGTGCCCATGGTAAGATGGACAGCCACTGTTCAATGGGTGATCAGCCCCGGAAGGGTTTCTCCTTGAATGGAGGCAATTCAGAGATTCACATCTAATGGCTGAAGAGGAATGTTCAGAAGGTTGACAATGTCATCCATGAGGAAGCTGCCACTTGCTCCGGTATCAACTAGAGCAGTGGTGGCGAAGGAGTGGGCTGCAATGCCCAGAGAGACGGGAAGCAGGAGTTGGTGGCCAGTGACAGTAGTGCCTAAGCTTGGGATCCCCGCAGGGCTCAGGCGTTGCAGTTTTCCAGATAAGCTGAACAGAGCTGTCGAAGATGTCTGGAAGTGCCACAGTAAAGGCAAAGACCTTCCTTCCCCCGACAGAGATGTTCAGTCGGAGACAGTCGCCCACAGTTCACCTCCATAGGTTCCACCACGGAAGAGGGTGGTGGTGCTGGAGTCTTGGCTGGAGGACTCGGGACATGTGTGGGGCATGGTATTGGAGAGTGGGAAGCCTTTACTTCTAAGCGCCTTTGCTGGAGGCAATGGTCGATCTTCCGGTGAGGGAAATCAGGTCCTCTAGAGACGTGTGAGTCTCACGGACGAAGAGTTCATCTTTGAGAGCGCTGGAGAGTCCATCTAGGAAGATGACTTGCAGACAATCTTCTTGCCACACAAGCTCAGTAGCCAGGGTCCTGAGTATAAGTTGGAGACCTTATACTCAGAGGGTCCGCGACCCTTGACGGAGGTGGAGCAGATTATGGCTGGCTACAGCCTGGTGGCCTGGGTCTCCGAACATTTGCTTGAAGAGAGCAACAAACTCGGATAACTTGAAAAGTATGGGATCAGAGCACTCCCATAAGGGAGAGGCCCATGCAAGAGCCTTCCCTTCCAGGCGGGAAAGGATAAAAATCACTTTAGTGATCTCCTTCAGGAACAAGGAGGGATGCAGTGCAAATTTCATGAAGCACTGGTTGAGGAAGCCACGACAGGAGCGTGGGTCCCCATTGTATCGAGGAGCTGCAGACAGTGCCAATGATGCTTTGGGTTACATAGAGGCCGATAGACCCACAGGGTTGGCCAGAACTGTATCTCATAGCTGGGAACGAAGCTCTTCCACCGAAGAAGCTAGCAATTCCAAAGCTTGATGATGTTCCTTGACTGTGGTGGCCAAACCCGGTAGGGCCCTGGAGGTGGGAGATTCTGCCAAGTCCATGGCCTTGGCAACCTGTTGAGCTCGGGGGTGGAACCTTGTCCTAGAGCAGTAGAGAATGGCTCCCTGAGAGGGACCAGGAAGCACCTGCCCCCAGGGGGCGGAGCACTGGAGGAGAAGAGGCTAGGATAAGCTTCACCACTGAAGCCCTCGGTCCCCCTGGGTGGAGCCTGTAGGGACCCGGGCCACTTGGACGTAGGTAGGCCTCACAGGGTCTCCTGGAGAGGTGGTAGACAGGCGTGCCCACAGACAGCAAGGGAGCATGGTCGGACTTGAGACTAAGGTTCAAATGGAGCAAGGAAGACCAGAACAGCATGGGTGATGACAAGGCAAGGGACAGAGCCAGAATCAGGAGACGAAGTCAATCAGGCAGGGGTCAGAATCCGAGGGACAGTCCGCAGAGTAGTCAGGCAAGGCAGAGGTCAGGATACGGAGGTCAGACAATATCACAAGGCAGGCAGAGTTCAGGATGCAGGCAGCAGACAGGAAGGTCAAGGAACAGGCCGAGGTCAGTACCAAAGAGACAGTCCAAGGGTACTACCTGGGGAGATGAACGGACAGACGCTGGAACAGTAGGATCCTGGAACAAGGCTGGAACAAGAATGGAAAAAGACTGGAACAAGGCTTAGAACGCAGTGACAATCTAGCACACAATACAATGCCGACCCGATTGTCAAGGCAAGGAAGTGCAGGCAGGGACTTCCTTAAGTAATTCCTTCAATCAGGGTGTGCCGCGGAGCTAGGACCCTCCCCTGGTCCTACAAGAGCCGGGCGGTCTGCGCGCTCGTATGTAGGGGCGTGGCCAATGCCATGGGAGATGCCAAACTCTGACGTGAGGCCTGATGCGTAGTGTTTCATTTGTTCCTAGTGTTTCGTTTCATACATATATGATTTTTTTTATTTGCCACTAGTAATGCTATATTTTGGTGTACATGAGTAAATCCTACTTGCTGCATGATGACAGTGATGCTGAAACATACATAGCATGAGATATGGCAGTGATTCAAGTAATTCTGAACCTGGCTTTCTTTCGATCAACCATGCAAAAAATTATTTTAACACTTTCTTTATATGAAGAGTGTTTCTTCAGTGAAGTTCCAGGCTAGGATGCTCCAAAGTGGTCCATAGAATAGAGTGATCAATAATGTGCCAGTGAACAAATGACCCCCCCCCCCCCAATAAAAATTATAGAAAAAAGTAGAACTACCTCTACCGCTCTCTTCTTCCTGACAGTCAAATCAGTCTGTGTCCCACACCATCAGGCTGATGGTGTGGGACACAGCAAGAATGCACTTTCAGTCTCTGTGATTACTTCTTCTCTGTCTTGTATGCTTCTCGATTACAAGGGGAGCAGGCAGTATATGGAAAGAGCGGATGAGTGAGCAGGAAGCACATGCTCACTGTGTTGCCACCTTGTTGGTCAGACACTATTCTGTCTGTAGTACTGTGCTCTGACAAACTGAAAGCAACCTGAAGACCAGGAGGGGGAAACGTCACAGACACTCTTGATGAAGCTGGGAGGAGGTATCAGGCTTAGGATGGCCAACTCGAAGTACCCCAAAAAAGTAAATACTCTCCTCCAAAAAGGACGATAAAATGCAGGATGAAAATGTGTATTGAATTTGCATATGTAATTTGCATAAATGAATTTGAATATGCATATATGTTTTCATAGATGTGACATTACAAATTATTACTAAATTTTAAGTAGAAATGTAATACCCACCTCCCTTGTCGTCTACCCCATTTCCCTTTTTTCTCTTCCCCTCTGCACCCAAACCTCTTTCACCATATCCCCTACCCAGCACCAGGTCCCTCTCCCCTACCTTTAGCCCTTCCCTCCTCTTTTCGAGTTCTGGTTGTTGCTGACCATTGATGTCACTGATGTGCTGCAATGAAGGGTGCCCTTGGGGGTGCTGTTGAGAATGCTGCTGGTTCATCGCTGAGGGAAATCATTGATATTTCTAAAGTAAACTCAAGTGAGACTCTTGAGAGGGCTGCTGGTGAATCTCAGCCCCTTGACTTTTCATTTTCAGATAATTTACTACCCCCTAAGCTGGCAGTGGTTACTCTTGATGTTCTTTGGGATCTTGTGGCTTGTGGTCTAGGCCTTGCCTGTGTTAACTGTTCAGCTAAAGTCAATGCTGTTTTTGAAAGACTTGATTCCTATATGGTGGCATATGAGGCTAGTCAAAGTCAAGTTCTGGACAAGATTTCTTCTATGGAGCAATATATTTCTTCCTTTAAGACTGTTCAAACAGTGTTAATCAAGGAATGTGGGATTCTTCAGAAGAGGATGGAATTTATTGGGAATAGGCTGCGCCATCTGAATCTTCAATTTCTCAACTTTGCCAGGGTGGTTGCTGAACTCCCATGAGTGACCTGAAGATGATATTTTCTTGAGACATTGTCAATTCCCCAGAAAATGTATTTATTTTATTTATTTATTTAACATTTTTATATACTGAGGTTCTGGTAACAATGTTACTAATCACTTCGGTTTACATACAACATTGAAATGACTTAAAAGTGTCTTACATAGAACAAAGGAATGAAGAACTAGGATATAACTCATTTTAAATAACTCATTATGAATAAATCATTTTAAATAACAGAAGTCTAAAATACAAGAGATTAGGATCAAACATGTAAAGCGAGCAAGCGTTGGCAAGAGAAAATTGTTATTGTATCTAGGATTATTAAGCAGTGGGAGACATAGCGAAATGTCCAGGGTTGGAAGGTGTGAGTAAAATCAAACTCAGGCGTAGGCTTGGGTGAAAAGCCAGGTCTTGAGTCTTTTTTTGAAGGTGATTGGGCATTGTTCCTTCTTTAAACAAGATCCTCATGTTTGCCTTCAGTAAACCGGCAGACCCAGGCAGAAACATTAGCTCTTTCTGCTTTCCTTGAATCGTCTATGAAATCTCTGAGAGAGCTAATTTGCTTGTATCTTTTTTTTCTGATTCTGACCATAGTTTTGTAATGAAGAGCAATATAAAAAATATTAATGCTCAATTTATGGGGTCAGGTATCAGGATTTTTCCTGATCTTATGTAACTCAGGAGAAAAGAGAGGGTTTCTTGGCATTGCACAAAGAGGATCTGGCTTTAGGACCAAATTTTCTTTTAAGATACTCATGTAAATATTTAATTAAATATTGGAGTAACAGCTTTTGTTGTTATTTGCCTGAACAACTGCAAGTCTTTATTAATTCTAGGAAAGTCATTTTGTCCTCAAGTCCTCAAAATGCATCAGCTAATTATGAGTTACTTAAAATATCTGCAGGATTTCATGTTATTGCAGTTTCTTATAATTTCCTTTTTCTTCTCCTCTGTTTCTGTTCCCTTCCTCTCTTTTTTGTCGTCTAATGAGATGTATTATCATTCCCTATATTGTTTTTTGTTTCTTTGTTGACAATGCTTGCCTTTGTTCTGTTACTTTGCAAAGTTTATTCTTTGTAATATTTTCGAAAATTAATAAATATGAAGTTAAAAAAAAAAAGACCAAATGGTCCATCCAGTCTACCCAGCAAGTTTCTTATGGTGTAACTGCCACTCTGTACAGGTTACCCCCAATCTTATGTTAAAAAGTGTTAATATTAACAGTCAAAGCCAAGCACTGTCAAACCCATAACAAAATTACTGCTAACAACATATTTTACAGGGTGAGCAGCCTACTTGATAATTCAGACAATACTGTTTGAATGTGCTTTGCAGTCCTGCCCTTTTTCCATAGGGGTAGATTTTCAGACGAGCGCGAACAGCCTACTTTTGTTTGCGCTCCAGGCGCAAAGAAAAGTACGCTGGATTTTAGTAGATACGCGCGTAGTCGCGCGTATCGGCTAAAATCCTGGATCGGCGCACGCAAGGCTATCGATTTTGTATAGCCTGCGCGCGCCGAGCCGCGCTGCCTACCCCCGTTCCCTCCTAGGCCGCTCCGAAATCGGAGCGGCCTAGAAGGGAACTTTCCTTTGCCCTCCCCTCACCTTCCCCTCCCTTCCCCTACCTAACCCACCCGCCCGGCCCTGTCTAAACCCCCATCCTACCTTTGTCGGGGGATTTACGCCTCCCAGAGGGAGGCGTAAATCCCCGCGCACCAGCGGGCCTCCTGCGCGCCGGGCCGCGACCTGGGGGCGGGTACGGAGGGCGTGGCCACGCCCCCGGGCTGTAGCCACGCCCCCGTACCCGCCCCAAAACGCTGCCGACACGCCCCCGCAATGCCGCGCGCTCCGGCCCCGCCCCCCAACACGCCTCCCGGCACGCCCACTCCGAAAACCCCGGGACTTACGCGAGTCCCGGGGTTCTGCGCGCGCCGGTGAGCCTATGTAAAATAGGCTCACCGGCGCGCAGGGCCCTGCTCGCGTAAATCCGCCCGGTTTTGGGCGGATTTACGCGAGCAGGGCTCTGAAAATCCGCCCCATAATGTCTGCATATCGTCTGAAGCCTATTTCACCCCCCCCCCCCCCCCAATTCCCCTCTGCCGATGAAGCAGAGAGCAATGTTGCAGTTGCATCACAATAATGAAAGTTAATTTGTTAAGGGTAGTAATCCCCATGCCTTCTATTAGGGGAAGTAGCTGTGACTCCATGTAGGTTACCCCCTAGGGATGTGAATCGTTTTTTGACGATTTAAAATATCATCCGATATATTTTAAATCGTCAAAAAATCGTTAGGGCCACAATACAATACCAATTCCCCTGATTTATCGTTAAAAAATCGTAAATCGGGGGAAGGGGGAGGGCAGGAAAACCGGCACACTAAAACCCCCTAAAACCCACCCCCGACCCTTTAAATTAAATCCCCCACCCTCCCGAACCCCCCCCAATGCTTTAAATTACCTGGGGATCCGGCGGTGGTCCAGAACGGCGGCGGTCCGGAACGGCCCCCTCAATAGAATCGTGTTGTCTTCAGCCGGCGCCATTTTTCAAAATGGCCGCCGCAATATGGCGGCGGCCATAGACAAAAACGATTCAATGCAGGAGGTCGTTCCGGACCCCCGCTGGACTTTTGGCAAGTCTTGTGGGGGTCAGGAGGCCCCCCCAAGCTGGCCAAAATTTTCCTGGGAGTCCAGCGGGGTTCCGGGAGCGATTTCTTGCCGCGAATCGTTTTCGTACGGAAAATGGCGCCGGCAGGAGATCGACTGCAGGAGGTTGTTCAGCGGCGGTCCGGAACCCCCGTTGAACGACCTCCTGCAGTCGATCACCTGCCGGCACCATTTTCCGTACGAAAACGATTTGCGGCAAGAACTCGCTCCCGGAACCCCACTGGACTCCCAGGAAAATTTTGGCCAGCTTGGGGGGGCCTCCTGACCCCCACAAGACTTGCCAAAAGTCCAGCGGGGGTCCGGAACAACCTCCTGCGTCGAATCGTTTTTGTCTATGGCCGCCGCCATTTTGCGGCGGCCATTTTGAAAAATGGCGCCGGCTGAAGACAACACGATTCTATTGAGGGGGCCGTTCCGGACCGCCGCCGTTCTAGACCACCGCCGGATCCCCAGGTAATTTAAAGCATATGGGGGGGGGGTTCGGGAGGGTGGGGGATTTAATTTAAAGGGTCGGGGTGGGTTTTAGGGGGGTTTAGTGTGCCGGCTCACGATTTTAACGATTTTTCATGATAGTTTACACACCCAAATGGCAACAATACGATTCCCTCCCCCTCCCAGCCGAAATCGATCGTTAAGATGATCGAGGACACGATTCACATCTCTATTACCCCCATACGCCGTTTCCTTCATTTACACTTTAGCCTTAGAGATCCACAGGGGCGGATTTTAAAAGGCGCGCGAATAGCCTACTTTTGTTTGCGCTCCAGGCGCAAACAAAAGTACGCTGGATTTTAGTAGATACGCGCGGAGCCGTGCGGATCTGCTAAAAACCTGGATCGGCGCGCGCAAGGCTATGGATTTTGTATAGCCGGCGCGCGCCGAGCCGCGCAGCCTACCCCCGTTCCCTCCGAGGCCGCTCCGAAATCGGAGCGGCCTCGGAGGGAACTTTCCTTTGCCCTCCCCTCACCTTCCCCTCCCTTCCCCTACCTAACCCACCCGCCCGGCCCTGTCTAAACCCCCCCTTACCTTTGTCGGGGGATTTACGCCTCCTGGAGGGAGGCGTAAATCCCCACGCGCCAGCGGGCCTCCTGCGCGCCGGGCCGTGACCTGGGGGCGGGTACGGAGGGCACGGCCACGCCCCCGGACCGCCCCGGGCCGTAGCCACGCCCCCGTACCCGCCCCAAAACGCTGCCGACACGCCCCCAAAACGCCGCGACGACCGGGCCCGCCCCCTGACACGCCCCCCTCGGAGAACCCCGGGACTTACGCGAGTCCCGGGGCTCTGCGCGCGCCGGGAGGCCTATGTAAAATAGGCTTCCCTGCGCGCAGGGCCCTGCTCGCGTAAATCCGCCCGGTTTTGGGCAGATTTACGCGAGCAGGGCTCTAAAATCCGCCCCACAGTGTTTATCTCACTCTTTTTAATTCATTTACTGTTTTCGCCATCACCATCTCTTCCAGAAGGGCATTTTAGGCATCCACCACCCCTCTTCAACGAAATTGCCTAATTCGTTGTGGATCGGGGAAAATCCGTTTTTCGGGTTTTTTACGGGGGAGGGGCACACTTTATTTTTTATTTACGGCCCGAGGGCAGGAGATCGCTCTGGGACCCCCGCTGGACACCCAGGGACTTTTGGCCAGCTTGGGGGGGCCTCCTGACCCCCCCCCCAAGACTTGCCAAAAGTCCTTGGGGGTCCAGCGGGGGTCCGAGAGCGATCTCGTTGTTGGCTGCCATTAATCAAAATGGCGCTGATAGCCTTTGCCTATACTATGTCACAGGGGCTACCAGCGCCATTGGTCAGCCCCTGTCACATGGTAGGAGCACAAGATGGCGCTGATGGCCATGTGACAGGGGCTGACCAATGGCACCGGTAGCCCCTGTGACATAGTAGGTCAGAGGCTATCGGCGCCATTTTGAGCAAGGCAGGCACGTCGGGCATGGAGGGATAAATCGGTCGCGGGACCCCGCTGGACCACCAGAGATGTTGGTAAGTCTTGGGGAGGGATCGGGATGGTGTGTGGGGTGGTTGTATTTAATGTTTTATAGTAAGTTTTAATGCTTGGGGTGGGGGTTTTTTAGCTTCGTTTTCCCGCGTCATTTTTTGGGCTGGTTTTGGTTTTCCCCGTTTAGTTTTTCAAAAAAACTAATCGAGGAAAACCGAACTTTACCCAGAAGCGTCCGACCCAGTAGTAAAAAAATGAAGCTCATCTCTAATAAATACCCCTACACCATTTGGTCGTCCTTCTCTGGACCGTCTCTATCCTGTCTCTATCCTTTTTGAGATATGGTCTCTAGAACTGAACTCAGTACTCCAGGTGAGGCCTCATCAAGGACCTGTACAAGAGCATTATCACCTCCTTTTTCTTACTGATTATTCCTCTGTCTCTATGCAGCCCAGCATTCTTCTGGCTTTAGCTATCACCTTGTCATATTGCTTCGCCACCTTCTGAATGCCAAACGCTATCACTCCAAGGTCCCTCTCCCAGTCTGTGTATATAAGCCTTTCACCCCCTTACCTCCTATCACACACAGCTCTTTCAGAGTACCACACCCTAGATACATGACTTTTTTTGTTGTTGTTTTTGCTGTGGGATTTTTTTTTTTTTTTGTTTTGTTTTGTTTTTTTTATTTTTACTGCTGCTGCTGCTGCTGCTGCTGCTGGAACTTTTATAGCTGTCAGCTAGCATTTCATATGCCTTCTTTCCTTGATGTCATGGAGCCAGGTTACCGAAGGGGCATCTCCAAGGTCTTCACTGGGATAATGGTGCCCACCACCACCAGTTAGTTCATACAATTTTGTTTTGTTTTATTTTATTGACTCCAGTCACACTATTTGTTTTTGAACATATATTTACTACTTACTACTACTTACATTTCTATAGCGGTACACGACATACACAGCACTGTATAAACATACAAAAAGACAGTCCCTTCTCAAAAGAGCTTACAGTCTATAAAGACAAACATACAGGACAAGAGATCTGGGGTATTTGAATTCAGCAGTAATGCTCAAGAAGTTAGTCCTATGCAAATTTCCATCTTAGAGCTCTGACTTATACTATACAATAGTGGTCTGATCACCTTCACTGGGGGTCTGTTACTTTTTCAGTTTTGTTGTGACTTTTTTGGGCTGACAGTTCAAATAACACTACCTCTTCCTATGTGGTTTATTTCAGTGGCAGCATGCTTTCTCTCCCTCTTATCTCAAAAGAGGGTTTCATCTCCGTTTTTCTCTCCCTTAAATGTCTCTGTCCCCTCCTTAAGTTATGTTCCATACCCTCTTTCCTTCTAATGTTCTCTTTAATTCCCATTGACCTAACCTCTAGGGATGTGAATCGTTTTTTGACGATTTAAAATATCGTCCGATATATTTTAAATTGTCAAAAATCGTTAGAGCCGCGATACAATAACAATTCCCCCAATTTATCGTCAAAAAATTGTAAATCGGGGGAAGGGGGAGGGGAAGGGGGAGGGCGGGAAAACCGGCACACTAAAACAACCCTAAAACCCACCCCGACCCTTTAAAATAAATCCCCCACCCTCCCGAACCCCCCCAAAATGCCTTAAATTACCTGGGGTCCAGAGGAAGGGTCCCGGTGTGATCTTTTACTCTCAGACCTCGGACCTCCGTGCGTTGTAGAAATAAAATGGCGCCGGCGCTACCTTTGACCTGTCATATGACAGGCCGGCGCCATTTTGTTTTTTTGTCCCCCGACGTCAGGAGCATATGAGATCGCTCCCGGACCCCCGCTGGACCCCCAGGGACTTTTGGCCAGCTTGGGGGGGCCTCCTGACCCCACAAGACTTGCCAAAAGTCCAGCGGGGGTCAGGAACGACCTCCTGCAGTCGAATCGTTTTTCTGTACGGAAAAACGATTCGCGGGAGGAGAAAACAAATCGGTAGGAGTCGAATCGTGTTGCCGAATGGCCGGCGCCATTTTGCGCAAAATGGCGCTGGCCGTACGGCAACACGATTTGCGTGCAGGAAGTCGTTCCCGGACCCCCGCTGGACTTTTGGCAAGTTTTGTGGGGGTCAGGAGGCCCCCCCAAGCTGGCCAAAAGTCCCTGGGGGTCCAGCGGGGGTCCGGGAGTGATCTCCTACCGCGAATCATTTTTCCGTACGGAAAATGGCGCCGGCCATACGCCGTATGGCTGGCGCCATTTTCCGTACGGAAACTGATTTGACTGCAGGAGGTGGTTCCGGACCCCTGCTGGACTTTTGGCAAGTCTTGTGGGGGTCAGGAGGCCCCCCAAGCTGGCCAAAAGTCCCTGGGGGTCCAGTGGGGGTCCGGGAGCGATCTCCTACGCTCCTGACGTCGGGGGACAAAAAAACAAAATGGCGCCGGCCTGTCATATGACAGGTCAAAGGTAGCGCTGGCGCCATTTTGTTTCTACAACGCACGGAGGTCCGAGGTCCGAGAGTAAAAGATCACACCGGGACCCTTCCTCTGGACCCCAGGTAATTTAAGGCATTTTGGGGGGGTTCGGGAGGGTGGGGGATTTATTTTAAAGGGTTGGGGTGGGTTTTAGGGTTGTTTTAGTGTGCCGGTTTTCCCGCCCTCCCCCCCCCCCACTGGACCCCAGGTAATTTAAGGCATTTTGGGGGGGTTCGGGAGGGTGGGGGATTTATTTTAAAGGGTCGGGGTGGGTTTTAGGGATGTTTTAGTGTGCCGGTATTCAATTTACACGATATTTAAAAAACCCAAACTGCGACGATCCGATTCCCTCCCCCTCCCAGCCGAAATCAATCGTTAAGACGATCAATCACACGATTCACATCTCTACTAACCTCCCCTCCCTCTTGAGCTTTTCTCCATCACTGTCCTCCCTCATTTTCACTGTTTCTTTTGCAGACCTCTTTTCTCCTCAGACTTCTGTTACCCTACTTTGAAGTTATTTTGCAGGTCTTGTCATAGATGATGGGGATTGAACCCATGGCATCTGGCAGTCAAGGCTGGGAGATAAGGCGATGAGCTACAGGTACTCTTGTTCATGAGGAAATGGAAAGTGAACTAACAAGCACATCAAGGTAAGGAAGACACCTCTGGAAGCGTCCTATTGTACCAGCATTGTGTCTATTCCAAACTGAGGGCTGAATATAAGGAGCCCTAGCCTGATGCATCTTCACTGGTCCAACAGTTTTTATAGCATTCACTCTGAGAAATTGCTGTTCAACCTGCCTGGATCCTACTCTGCATTTGATTCCTCCTTCCTGCCTGGTTCTTTTTCTATGTTTGACTCCTGTCTCCTGCCTGGTAAGCCCTGGTGGCTGCTTGCAATCAAGGACTTAACCCTTTGGGAATGGTGATCCCTTGCTATTCTCGAGTCAAGGTACCTCCTCCTAGCCTCACCAGAGCAAGTCTGTGACTGTTTGGACCAACCCAAAACAAAGAATGTTAATATGGAACAGACCCCTGAGACCCAGAGTACATAAAGGGCTTAATGGAGGCAGTGCAAAACATGTGGTCCCAGCTTCTCACCCTTCACTTAAAATTTAGATTCCCTGCAGGGGCCACATCAAGCCCAGGTCATCAGTCTCTTCTGGGCCCATCACCTCAGGAGTCCCAAATGCCATTCTCTGAAAAGTTCAGTGAAACTCAAGACAAACTGTGGGGTTTCCACCACCAGTGTAAGCCGTGGTTTCCCTTATGTCCATTCAAAGTGGGATTCAGATCCACTCAAAGTGGGTTTCATGATTAGCCTACTCATCATACAAATCCTTGTTTTGAATTGCTGTGACCTTCTCTTTCCTCAGCAACATTCTTTCATGTATTTATATTTTCTATGAATATTACTGACTTATGATGTTGTGTTTTTATGCAGTGTTCATTTAATTATGCATGTTACATATGCTTCCTGTCCCAAACTTTTATAAATAATAAATATTTTTTACTAAATACATAATGCCATTTTTAGAATGGGATGATCCAATGTGGAATCAGATAGACCCATTTGTGACCATCATGAACCAAGCCTTTGGCAATTCAGATCATACCCAGCTGGCAAAAAGTAAGATCTTGGGCACCCATCAGGGTCAGTGTATGTCATGGAGTTTACCCAGTTAATGAATGACCTGGACTAGATCAAACCAGTTCTGACAGCCCATTTATGACCCATATCAAGTACAAACTGGCCCAACTAGATTCCCCAGCCAACCTGAAGACCTTGCTTACGCTATGCATGAGAATTAAGAGACGTTTGGGAAAGCGAAGTTAAAGTAGCATCAAGATCCCACTGACAGACAGCTAACCCCGATGAGCCTATGCTGATCAATGGCATGACCTATTGCCTATTCAAGGAAGAAAAGGAATGGTGTTGGATAGAGGGCGATGACCCAGAACACATTGCTATGACCCAGAACACATTTGAAATGCCTGCCAAAGAAGGCTCTAGAGTAGTGATTGTCTCTAGGAGGGAAACGGGAACTCCAAACACTAACTGAAGGAATAGGTCATGAAATAGATATCCATTTAAGCTTTAATGTGCCCCTTGGGGCACATCCCTCCCATGTCACTATATCAGTACAACTCTCCAGGGGATATAATGGACTCTGAATTTAGAGCTTCGGTTTGCATCTTGGAGCTAATATTTGCTCAACAACATCAAGTTCACTCACATCAGAAAGGATCAAACATCATCATATAGACCATCAATGGCTCCCTCTTGTCTTCAGGTTCAGTGACTACTAGAGATGTGAATCGTGTCCTCGATCGTCTTAACGATCGATTTCGGCTGGGAGGGGGAGGGAATCGTATTGTTGCCGTTTGGGTTTTAAAAATATCGTGAAAAATCGTTAAAATCGTGAGCCAACCCCCTAAAACCCACCTCCGACCCTTTAAATTAAATCCCCCACCCTCCCGAACCCCCCCCCCCCAATGCTTTAAATTACCTGGGGATCCAGCGGTGGTCCAGAATGGCGGCGGTCCGGAACGGCCCCCTCAATTGAATCCTTTTGTCTTCAGCCGGCGCCATTTTGCAAAATGGCCGCCGCAAAATGGCGGCGGCCATAGACAAAAACGATTCGACGCAGGAGGTCATTCCGGACCCCCGCTGGACTTTTGGCAAGTCTTGTGGGGGTCAGGAGGCCCCCCCAAGCTGGCCAAAAGTTTCTGGGAGTCCAGCGGGGTTCAGGAAGCGATTTCTTGCCGCGAATCGTTTTCCGTACGGAAAATGGCGCCGGCAGGAGATCGACTGCAGGAGGTCGTTCAGCGGGGGTTCCGGACCATTTTGCGGTGGCCATTTTGCAAAATGGCGCCGGCTGAAGACAAAAGGATTCAATTGAGGGGGCCGTTCCGGACCGCCACCGTTCTGGACCACCGCTGGATCCCCAGGTAATTTAAAGCATTTGGGGGGGGGGTTCGGGAGGGTGGGGGATTTAATTTAAAGGGTCGGGGGTGGGTTTTAGGGGGTTTTAGTGTGCCGGTTTTCCTGCCCTCCCCCTTCCCCCGATTTACGATTTTTTAATGATAAATCGGGGGAATTGGTATTGTATCGTGGCCCTAACGATTTTTGATGATTTAAAATATATCGGACGATATTTTAAATCGTCAAAAAACGATTCACATCCCTAGTGACTACAGAGACTGAATTTCTTGTGTTGACCACCAGGAAGTCCTTTGATTCAATTTCATTTGAGCACCACATTTATTGGTTATCTTGGTCCTAACATGGCAAAAGCAAAACAAACTGCATATTAGGGATGTGACTCGTTTATCTGACGATTGAAAATATTGTCCGATATTTTCAATATCGTCAGATATCGGGGGGTCCCCGATAGTGATAGGAAACCCCACGATAAATTTAGTGGGTTTTCTTATCATTATGGGGGGGGCGGGAAGAAAGGACACAACCTAAAAACACAACCTGACCCTTTAAAATGAGTTTGTTAGTATCCCCCCACCCTCCGGACCCCCCAAAAAAAATTGTTAAATACCTGGTGGTTCAGCGGGGATCCCGGGAGCATTCTCCCGCGCTCGGGCTGTCGGCTGCCACTAATCAAAATGGCGCCGATGGCCCTTTGCTCTTACCATGTGACAGGGGCTATCGGTGCCATTGGTCAGCCCCTGTCACATGGTAGGTGCACTGGATGGCCCGTGCCATTTTTAAAGATGGCGCCAGCCGTCCATTGCTCCTACCATGTGACAGGGACCGGCCAATGGCACAGATACCCTGTCACATGCTAAGGGCAAAGGGCCATCAGCACCATTTTGTTTACTGGCAGCCGATGGCCCGAGCACAGGAGAATGCTCCCGGGACCCCCGCTGGACCACCAGGTATTTAAAGTTTTGGGGGGGGGTCCGGAGGGTGGGGGGATACTAACAAACTCATTTTAAAGAGTCAGCTGTATTTTTTGGCTATCGGCTCGGGCGCAGCCGATAAAAAAAAAACCTGATCGGACTGCAAGATAAAAATGTCACGATGTGAATCGGAACCGGAATCCGAACCGATACCGGTTCCGATTCACATCTCTACTGTATATAAATTGGAAGACCTGGCAAGTGATGTTTCCATCAACACACTGCCAGCAGAACTGCATGCCTAATGATAGGTGCAAGAGGTAGGTCCTGAAAATGAGACCCCAGGCAATCACTGTTGTCTGGCACATGATGGACTGGACAGTATCCAGAAAAGTATGTGGCATACTAGGAGGTTTTTGATAATAGGGAAGCTGACACTCTTCCCCCAGTTAGGCCATATGACTGTCCAACAGATCTGCATCCATAGGCAAAAATTAATTTTTGTAGGATCTGTTCTCTGTCAGAGCCCTAACTGAAGGTCCTCCACATATACCTTAAAGAAAATATACTGAAATAATTAATTCAACCATCAACTTCACTAGCAGGGGTTCCCATTTTCTTCATGCTGAAGAAAGATGACTCTCTCTGATCTTGCATTGACTACCTGGCTCTTAAAGCCATAACTGTCAGAAACTGATCCTGTTATCTTTCATCAATGAGCTTTTAGAATGCCTTCAAGTGGCCTGAAGAAGCATAAAATCTCATTCATATTAAAGAAGAGGAAAAGTGGAAGATGGACTTCTAAACTCAGTACGGCCACTTTGAATATCTGGTGATGATGTTTTTAATAAGAAATGTTCCTGCTTCTTTTCAGAATCTGGTGAAAAAAATTCTTTGACATGCTAGCTCAAAGTATAGTTATATACCTGAATGACATCCTGATATTTTCAGAGGATCCAGCGAACATGATCAGCAGGTCTTCCAGATCTTGGACCTCTGGAGGCATAAATTGTACACTAAGCTTGAGAAATGTGAGTTTGACAAATGGTTGGTGGGGCTCCTGGGACACATAATCTCTCCTGAAAGGAGTGTGTATGTGTGTGTGTGAGTCTCTGAGTCAGAGTGTGTACATGAGTGTGCAAATAAGGTTTCCTGAATCTGTAAATCTGTGTGTGATAGAGAGTGCACATGTGTGTGTGTGTGTGTGTGTGTGTGTGAGTCTCTGAGTCAGAGTGTGTACATGAGTGTGCAAATAAGGTTTCCTGAATCTGTAAATCTGTGTGTGATAGAGAGTGCACATGTGTGTGTGTGTGTGTGTGTGTGTGAGTCTCTGAGTCAGAGTGTGTACATGAGTGTGCAAATAAGGTTTCCTGAATCTGTAAATCTGTGTGTGATAGAGAGTGCACATGTGTGTGTGTGTGTGTGTATGCATGTCTATGTCAAAAAGAGGGTGGGAATGTGTGTGTGAAAGTGAGACAACCCCTGCTATTTGCACCCATGTTAGGACAAGCATTCATATTATTTTTTTAAACAATATTAAAACTCTATATAAATAAATATATACAAATCAATAGTCTATCAAGTTGGCATATAAATAGGTATTTTAACTGTGAAATGTCACTTTTTTTTTTAATTGAAATAGTGTAATCATCCTTTTTATATTTTCTTAAGAAAGTCCTTGTCACCTTTCTAAGTATATTAGTTTCTATATGCTAAAAATGCCCTTCACATCAGCAGTTTGTCATACTGCTAATTACATAGAAAGATATGTGCACATATAATGGACACATGGTTACATCTTTAAGGATATATATATTTTTTTATTTAGGTACATATTAAGAGTAGGTTAAATTGTAAGATTATACTTATCTGAGAAAGGATCAGCTGCTGCTTTTGTTGTAGAACTGGTTATAAATAGAAAAGAAGGCATTAAAGGTTAAAATTTATTAATTACATGTTGATATAGAAGTTAAACAATTCACTGATATATTTGTTTTACACTTTTAAAATACTGTAAAAAATTACTTGATGCTTTGCAATTTTCCTTTCCTTCTTACCCCGCTTCACCTTTCAACTACCAAGAGTCTATATAGTGGGTGGGTTACAGACCCCAAACTGGAAGAGGTATTTTACAAGTTTACATCACAGGATAATATCTGGATCCTCTATCTAGCTCAACATCAATCATAGGACACACAATAGCGGCTGGGGAGCCTACTGTGAGGGTGATTTACATAAGTATCCAATTACTTGCCTTCTATATAAACCAGCATTCAAATATCCACACTGAACCAAAACAGTCAACCATAGTGCAGTATTTCAGCAATGTACTGTCTCACACATTATCTAACTTATAACACTTGCTTCGATTTTAAGATGCCCAACTGTTTTCCAACAGGCACACTTTGGAGTGCTAATGAGATGACGTCACTAGAAAGAGTACCAGGTAGGGATGTGCAGACCAAAAGTTTAAGTTCATAAGTCCATAAGTCGAAAGGGGGTCCCATTTGCGGTCAATATGGACATATGGAAAATTCCATAAGTTGAGTCTATGTCCATATGTGCAAATAAAAATTTAAACCCCTCACCCGCCTTAATCCCCCCCCCAAGACTTACCAAAACTCCCTGGTGGTCCAGCGGGGTCAGGACGCCATTCCTGAACTCCTTTGCAAGGAGCACGTGACGTCGGCGTCACGTCGGAGTGACGCGGCGTCACGTGATTCCCCTCGGGTTCGCTCCCGGACCCCTCGTTGGGCTCAAAAGGAACTTTTGGCCAGCTTGGGGGGGTCTCCTGACCCCCCCAAGCTGGCCAAAAGTGCCTTTTGGGCCCAACGAGGGGTCCGGGAGCGAACCCGAGGGGAATCACGTGACGTCGGCGCCACGTCAGAGTGACGCGGCGTCACGTGATTCCCCTCGGGTTCGCTCCTGGACCCCTCGTTGGGCTCAAAAGGAACTTTTGGCCAGCTTGGGGGGGCCTCCTGACCCCCCCAAGCTGGCCAAAAGTGCCTTTTGGGCCCAACGAGGGGTCCGGGAGCGAACCCGAGGGGAATCACATGACGCCGCATCACTCCGACGTGACGCGGACGTCACGTGATTCCCCACGCGTCCGCTCCCGGACCCTCACGGAACTTTTGGCCAGCTTTGGTAAGTCTTGGGGGGGGAATTAAGGAGGGTGAGGGGTTTAAATTTTTATTTAGATCAACAATCGCGATTTCCAACGTATTCAACATAGCTATGTTGAATAAGTTGGAAATCCGATCGTTTAAGCCTCATCTTTTTTTTAAGTTAAAAAAAAAAAATAAGTTGCGTTTTCCATTTAAGTTCAAAACAAATGCACACCCCTAGTACCAGGGACCTCCTCTCTTCTGGACTGTGTCAGTAGAAAGTCCTATACACATGACTTGACACTTTCCTGTTCACACAAAAAAAGCAATGTTTTAGAATGTAGCTTTGATTTTTATAGTACTATGTATTACTAAATTCTGGGTTATTTTGGAGAAAATAGGGTATTCTGCCCTGGTATTGGAACCAATTCACCATTTAAAACATCTGGACCTGGTGACTTGTTACTCTGGTTTGCCAGTTATTGTCATAGGTACTAGTTTTACTTGTTCATAATTTCCATCATTAAAGAATGTTTCAGGTGTGGCTATTAAAAGTATAGTAAGTACGGAGAGTTTGGAGAACTTGGTTATTAGTGTGTTATCCAATGAGCATCCACAGTCAGAAAGGATAGCTGAAGGAATAATAACCGATTCTGTCAGAACCAAAACAGGAGGGAGTTGAAAGTATGAGAGATGTCCATATCGTTACTTCCTTAATTACTCTTAACCACAGAACCAGCAGCCATACCAAGGATTAAGGAAGGGGATCCCACAGGTGTGGGGGTACCTTAGTGCTAAGAAGGATCTGTGTTTTTCTGAATACCTTCACTGTCAAAAGGACATCAGTAGGGGAAAAATAGAAATGTGATGGCAGAAAAATAAATCATGAGGTCAATATTCTAAAGCCATTTAGATGGGTAACTCACAAATTATCCATCTTAATGGCAAGTGTTTCCATATGTATTTATTTATTTATTTATTTATTTATTTATTTAACATTTTTATATACCGAAATTCATGTAGCAAAGTTACATATCATTTCGGTTTACATTATAACAGAAACAAGCATGTAAGAATGCGATTACATCAAACCTTATCTGGGTAAATTATAGCTGGCTAAGTTATTATCCAGGTATAATTTCACTGGATAAAAAGAGGCATTCAGGGGTATTTCTGGGAGGGGTTTAGTTATCCGGATAACTTAGCTGATTTTGAACTATATCTGGCTAAGTTAGCTGGATAACTTTAGACCTGCTTCAGAGTAGGCCTAAAGGTATCTGGCCTTCTGTAGCTGGATAACTGCTACTTATATGGACATCTTTAAAAGATATCCGGGTAAGTAGTGCTTTGAACTTTAAAAAAAATAAAAGGAAGTAAAGGGATGTGTGGCCCAATCTCATCCTCCCCATGCCAACTTTCATCAATGGCCCTGTTGGGCTGTGCACCTCCATCCCACATCCCCTCCTAATTGTAAAAAATGTTCCAGGTCCAGAGATTGGCAGCCTTCCCCATCCCCCATCCCACCTTGGATCCTGCCTCCACCCACCCACTATGCATACTAGTACTGGGCCAGCAACCCCCCCCCCCCAACTTCCACTGTCCAGACCCTTCCCCCCCCCCCCATCATTTATAGAACCCTGCCAAGAGCAAGATAAAATAGTTAATTGCTCCCAGTGCTCCATAGAAGCTTCTGAGAGAAATTGTGATGAAAGAATAAGTTAGTCAGTTTAAGCGTAAACTATGGGTAACTTAATGTTTCCATTGCGGTTTCTGTCAGAACCTGCGATGGAAGCACCGGCAGCAAGTAACTATGTTATCTCATTCCCAGCGGGGCTTTTTGTATGTGATGAGGGAATGGGAGGGGGGTCTGTGTGGTGGGGTGAGGGCGGAGGGTAATCAGCCCAGTACTAACAGGTGGATGGAGGCAGGGTCTGGAGTGGGAAAGCAATTTTTTTTAAAACAGAGAATGGGTAAATGGGAGTAGGGAGGGGGTCCAATCTGCGAACCTGGAACATTTTTTATATTTAGGAGGGGATGTGGGTTGGGGGTTGCATGGCTTGAGGGATCAGATTGAATCACAGGTCCCTTTACTTCATTTTTATTTTACCTCAATATCTTTTGAATATATCCAGATAAGTAGCAGGTTATCTGGCCACACAAGGCCAGATAACTAAAAAGGTCTAACTAGCTATATTTAAACATAGCTAGTTAGATTTTTAATTATCTGTCTACATGTAGCCAGATAACTTTACGCTGGTATATTCAGTAGGATGTTTATCCTGCTGAGTATATGGGACAAGTTATCTGGTTAACTTTAGCTGGATAACTTGTCCATAACTTGCTTACTGGATATTGGGCTCCTTATGGCCCATCTAGTCTGTTCATCTATCCATTTAATTCAGCCTTACAATCCCCACCACCCCATAGAAATATAGAAATAATAATGTGCCATCTTTCAAAAAAGTGCCATGCAATTTCATTTACAAAAGCAACTCCCACTAGGATTGGTTTCAGAAGAAGCTGGTACTAGTCTGAGGAATCTCGCCCTCCTCTCAAAACAGCAACAGCAAGAAATAGATAGGAAAAAGGAAGTCCATCTCACAAACAGACACTCTGAGTCCTTCCCACAGTGAGATCATAGGCCAGCAGCTCCCATGCCCAATCGACAGTAAACCTCCATAGAACAGATGGGGTAGTTTTCCATATCATTGTTACAGGGCAAGAGATAAGCAGTATAAAGGTGGTGGCACAGTGCATCAGGGAAATAATTGCCCTTGATAACTAGCCCCCACAGGTGGTTGAGAATGTAGGATTTAATCGGTTGCTGCACCTATTAGCCACAAATTTAAAAATGCCCTCCAGTCATTTCTATGTGTGATTTCAGAGCATGAAAACAAAGGTTGAAAAGCTCCTTGCTTCTCAGAGTTGAGTTGTATTTGTATTTATTTATTGAATTAAATTATGGGCTTGGGTTGGATGTATTTATTTAACTCCCTGAATATCTATCTCCTTGCTCTCTGCCATGCGCTATTGCTTTTAGTGAATTGTTGATCTTTTGACTTCACCATTATATATCCCTGCTTTTGATTACTGAGCTAAATAAGTTCTTGTATTTCTCGAAGTTGTATTTTACTTTGTTGTTCACTATAATGTGTATCACTGATTTTGACAAATTTTGGTTTATTTATTTTATTTTATTTACTTACAAGTGTTTTTATACCACCTATATCAACAAGCTTTCTAATCAGTGTACAACATGCACATAATATTAAAACACATTTTACAGCTTAAAAATATACAACTTATTCAAAAGCATCACACAATAAATAAGCTTTCAATGTTTATGAAACTGCTTGTAATTCATGTTGGAACCAAAGGTGAGAGGTAAGTTGTTCCACACTGTTGGTCCAGGGACTGTGAATCAATGAATGTGGGGTCTGCGATTGGATATTTTATTCGCTATGAAAAAAGAATAGAAAAAAAGAGACCATGCAGTAGACCTACAAGGACAGACATCATGGAATGAACAAGGAATCTTGGGAAAAAGAAATTCATCCTGGGTGGTTACTGGTTACCATAGAAACCACCACATGGCCCTCTGCTTTTTGCAATCCAGAGGGAAGAAGCACTATTTTACCCCCATCCACTCCCCTGATTTAGATAATGCCCACATGGCTCCCTCTTGCTTTTCACCATTCAGAGGCCAGAAACAGTATTGTACCTCACCCACCCCCCTGCTTTTTACCATCTAGAAGCCAGCAGCAGTACTGCACCCCCAAACACAAACCAAACCCTCCTCCCTCCTTCATTTTATTTATTTATTTTTTTTTTGGGGGGGGTTAAACAAGAACATAAGCAAACATGAAAATAAAGGGAGAAATGTGATGTTACAGCATATTTTAGTCATGCTTTTTGGAAAGCAGAGATGTACAAGAAGTTGTTAAAAAATCTGTAGGCAAACCAAGATACCGCAGCCCATTTTTTTTCCAAACATACATAAAAATGTTTCTTTTTTTTAAGAAATGAAAGAATTGAAAAAACTAAAATTGAGTTAAAACATGATTAGACAGACCAGTGCTGTTTCATACAGTAAGACTGCAATACAGTTGCATATATATATTACCATTTTAATAATGGCCTGTTGTGCTACTATTTTCTAACCTTTTAACTTTTTTCTTTGTCTCTCTGGATTGCATCATAAAGGCAATACTGAGTACCAACTTGTCAGGTTATATTGTGATCAGGGAACAATAACTGACACACACCAAAACCTGAGACAGGCTGAAAGAAAAGTATTTCAACAGTTTTAAAGGTCTTGCCTCTAGCTAAAATAGTGGTAGCTCAGATAGCAAAATCAGTAGATTTCCATTCTCAAGATGCTGGTTTCAGCCTGGGATGTGATAGCAATTCTTTTTGTAAAACAGCTGGGTATTTTAACAAATAACATGTTTTCTGCAAAAAGAGATTGTAATATGTTCTTTTGGGGCCATTATTAATTAACATGCTTAGAGAGTAAATGTTGATAATAGAAATATAGAAATAGAAATGACGGCAGAAGAAGACCAAATGGCCCATCCAGTCTGCCCAGCAAGCTTCACACACTTTTTTCTCTCATACTTATCTGTTTCTCTTAGCTCTTGGTTCTATTTCCCTTCCACCCCCACCATTAATGTAGAAAGCAGTGATGGAGCTGCATCCAAGTGAATATCTAGCTGATAAGTTAGGGGTAGTAGGGGTAGTAACCGCCGCAATAAGCAAGCTACACCCATGCTTATTTGTTTTACTCAGACTATGTTATACAGCCCTTATTGGTTGTTTTTCTTCTCCCCTGCCGTTGAAGCAGGGAGCTATGCTGGATATGCATCGAAAGTGAAGTATCAGGCACATTTGGTTTGGGGTAGTAACCGCCGTAACAAGCCAGCTACTCCCCGCTTTGTGAGTGTGAACCCTTTTTTCTTCTCCCCTGCCGTTGAAGCAGAGAGCTCTGCTGTATTTGCATAGAAATTGAAGTAACAGGCTTATTTGGTTTGGGGTAGTAACCGCCGTAACAAGCCAGCTACTCCCCCTTTGTGAGTGCAGATCCTTTATTCCACATTTCCTCTTGCTGTTGAAGCTAGAATGATGTTGGAGTCACAGTAAGCATGTGTACGTTTATTGAATAAGGGTATTGTCTCCAAGCAGTAGCCATCATTCTGGCGAGTCACCCACTCTTCATTGGCGGCCTCTTGACATTCTGGCGAGTCACCCACTCTTCATTGGCGGCCTCTTGACTTTATGGATCCACAGTGTTTATCCCACGCCCCTTTGAAGTCCTTCACAGTTCTGGTCTTCACCACATCCTCTGGAAGGGCATTCCAGGCATCCACCACCCTCTCCGTGAAGAAATACTTCCTAACATTGGTTCTGAATCTTTCTCCCTGGAGCTTCAAATCGTGACCCCTGGTTCTGCTGATTTTTTTCCTACGGAAAAGGTTTGTCGTTGTCTTTGGATCATTAAAACCTTTCAAGTATCTGAAGGTCTGTATCATATCACCTCTGCTCCTCCTTTCCTCCAGGGTGTACATATTTAGATTCTTCAATCTCTCCTCGTACGTCATCCGATGAAGATCCTCCACCTTCCTGGTCGCCCTTCTCTGTACCGCTTCCATCTTGTCCTTGTCTTTTTGTAGATACGGTCTCCAGAACTGAACACAGTATTCCAGGTGAGGCCTCACCAAGGACCTGTACAAGGGAATAATCACTTCCCTTTTCTTACTCGATATTCCTCTCTCTATGCAGCCCAGCATTCTTCTGGCTTTTGCTATCGCCTTGTCGCATTGTTTCGCAGACTTCATATCATTAGACACTATCACCCCAAGGTCCCTCTCCTGCTCCGTGCACATCAGCCTTTCCCCCCCCATCGAATACAGTTCATTCGGGTTTCCACTCCCCATATGCATGACTTTGCACTTCTTGGCATTGAATCTCAGCTGCCATATCTTCGACCACTCTTCCAGTTTCCTTAGATCCTGTCTCATTCTCTCCACTCCTTCCGGCGTGTCCACTCTGTTGCAGATCTTAGTGTCATCCGCGAAAAGACAAACCTTGCCTTCTATCCCGTCCGCAATGTCGCTCACAAAGATATTGAACAGGACCGGTCCCAACAACGATCCTTGCGGTACACCACTTAAAACCGCTCTCTCTTCAGAGAAGGATCCATTTACCATTACACATTGTCTTCTGTCCGTCAACCAATTTGCAATCCAGGTCACCACCTCGGCACTCACTCCCAAGCTTCTCGTTTTATTCACCAGTCTCCTGTGCGGAACCGTGTCAAAAGCTTTGCTGAAATCCAAGTATATGATATCGAGCGCTCTTCCTCGATCCAATTCCTTGGTTACCCAGTCAAAAAAGTCAATCAGATTTGTCTGACAGGATCTTCCCCTGGTGAATCCATGTTGCCTCTGGTCCATCAATTCTCCGGACTGTAGATAGTTCACTATTCTCTCTTTCAGCAGTGACTCCATTACTTTTCCCACCACCGAAGTGAGGCTGACTGGTCTATAGTTGCCAGCCTCCTCCCTGTTCCCACTCTTGTGAAGAGGGACCACCACCGCTCTTCTCCAATCACTCGGCACCACTCCCGTTTCTAGGGATCTATTGAACAGGTCACACAGTGGAGCCGCCAGAACATCTCTGAGCTCCCTCAATATCCTTGGATGAATCCCATCATGCCCCATGGCTTTGTCCACTTTCAGGTTCTTTAGCTCTTCCCACACATTTTCTACTGTAAAAGGATTTTCATCTATTCCACTTCCCACCAGTTTTTTGTTGTGTAGAGATGGTCCTTCTCCAGGGTCTTCTTTAGTGAACACAGAGCTGAAGTATTCGTTTAATATTTCTGCCATTTCTTCGTCTCCCTCCACACATTGATCATTACCACCTTTCAATTTCACTATACCACTTTGGATCTTTCTCTTTTCGCTGATGTATCTGAAAAATGTTTTGTCACCATTTTTTATCTCCTTGGCAATCCTCTCTTCTGCTTGACTTTTTGCCAACTTGATTAATTTCTTCGTCTCCCTCAGTTGATACAAATATTCTTCTTTGTGTTCCTCCCTTTGGGATCTTTTATATGTCTTGAATGCTGTTCTTTTAGCTTTAATTTTGTCAGCCACCTCCTTTGAGAACCAGATAGTTTTCAATTTTCTTTTGCTTTTCTTTACATTTCTAACGTATAGAGCAGTTGCCTTGGCGATTGCTCCTTTTAGATTGGTCCACTGCTGATCCACATCTCTCTCGTTCTCCCATCCTTTAAGTTCTTCCTCCAGGTACTTCCCCATTTCCTCAAAGTCTGTGTTTTTGAACTGTAAAACTCGGGTCTTTGTGGTTCTTTTCCCTATTCTTTTAGTGATATTAAACCATACCGTTTGATGATCACTGCTGCTGAGGTGGGCACCCACCTGGACATCTGAGACATTATCTGCATTAGTGAGCACTAAGTCGAGTATAGCTCCTTCTCTGGTGGGTTCCAACACCATTTGTTTGAACAAAGATACTTGCATGGCATCCACTATCGCTCTGCTATTTTTAGTTTCTGCAGATGGGATTTTCCAGTCTACATCTGGCATATTAAAGTCACCCACGATCACCACTTCTCCCTTCTTACCTATCTTATGGATGTCTTCAACCAGGTCTCTGTCCAGTTCTTCCTTTTGGTTTGGAGGCCTGTAAACCACTCCAATATAAATGGACGCTCCGTCATCTTTTTTTAGGTCGAGCCATAGAGCTTCTTCCTTACCCCAACTTCCTTGTAGCTCAGATGCTTGGATGTTGTTTCTGACATAAAGAGCCACACCTCCCCCTTTTCTATCCTCTCTGTTCTTCCTTAACAAGTTATAGCCTGGTATTGTTGTATCCCAATCATGAGATTCTGTGAACCATGTCTCTGTGATAGCAACAATGTCCAATTCTGCCTCAGCCATTAGGGCCTGCAGATCTGGGATTTTATTTCCCAAACTATGAGCATTTGTGGACATAGCCTTCCAGGTACTCTCTTTAAGGTTATTGCTTTTCCTGGACTCCTTATAAGATATTAGTTGAGATTTGCTATTCACTTCACTCTCTCTTTTTTTAGTTGTGCCACTGTTGACAGAGTTATTCATTTGAATTAGATTTTTCTTTTGGTTATGAATCTTGAAATACTGCATGCATTGTGTTTTTTCTCTCATTTCTGGTAACACTTCAATGATTTTCTGAAGAACTTCTTCAGTTTTTAATATAGAGATGGCTTGTTCTTTTTGCATTTGGTACATTGTGTGTCTCCTCATCACAGGTCTAATTCTACCTGAGCCCACTGTATTCCTGGATTTTAAATAACTTAATGACCTGTTTGAGAGGGGGGGGGGGTGTACCTGTTGGCTGCCCATCTGTCAAGAATGGGTGACTGTGGGTCCTACCTGAGCCTAATGAATCTCCTTTTCTTGACTCTTGGTTTTTTTGTGATATTGGGGAATTATGTTCTGAGTAATGCAATGTGGGTGTATTACTTTTAATTGAAGCTAATTGATCTTTAATCTCAGTCAGCTCCTTTTTCAAGGAAGAGAGTTGTGCACAAATTGGGCAAGCTCTAAGTGTCCAGATGCTTTCCCTCAGAATAAAGGCTCCACAGCAGTTACATTGGATAGTCCTCATCATGGGAATTTGTGAATTGTATTTTCTTGACTTTTACCAATGCACTTATTTATCCCGCTGCCAATGGTACTTTAGGCAGTCTTTATTAGAAAACAAGCCCCAGGGGTGGGTGGGTAGAGGGGCAGGGTGGGAGGGAGTCAAACAGTTAAGCCTGGGACAAGCTGGGTTAAGCAGGGCACTTCTGGACGGCTCCTTGCTTTTGGTCAATTGTTTTAAAAAACAGTCTTTATGCCCCAATTTTTGTTTGAACAACTTATTTATGCCAGCTAATTTCAAAACAGAGAGACTTAAACAGTTTACAAGCTGGAGAGCGATTTGGTATGGGGGGGTGGGGTTTTTTTTTTGTTTTTTTTTCTTTTTTTCAACTTATGCAGCAGGCAGCAAAATTAACTTAGAGTAATATCTTACTATCAAGAACTGAAACACACACTATAATTAAAATTAAAACACAGGAATTAAGAACAGAAGCTTTCTACACAAATTCTAAGCAACAGCAGAAATACTTAGCTCAATGCAGTATACACTGCCTCCAAGAGAACACACTCTAACGTGTGCCCAGGACCACAATGGCTCTCCTGCTCAAGGTCTGAGACACAAATTGATCATCTTAGACAGGTTGAGAATATCTTATTTTCTGATGATGTAGGAATGGGTGGGAATGGGGCCAAGATGTCTGAACATGTCCAGGATTAGGGTTGGGGCAAGACAGAGGCATGCGCACACAGCGTGCAAAGAAAAGGAAGACAGGTGGGATCAGTCATATAAGCAGAATTCCTGGCAAGTTTTTTAAATGCCAAAATGTGCAGGGTCATGCATCTGGGGTGTGGTAATCCAAAAGAACTGTATGTGATGGGGATTGAAGGGCTGATGTACACAGAGCAAGAGAGGAACCTTGGGTGATAGTGTCTAATGATCTGAAGATAACGAAACAATGTGACATGAGACAAGGCGATAGCAAAAGCCAAAAGAATGTTGGACTGCATTGAGAGAGGAATAACCAGTAAGAAAAAGGAGGTGATAATGCCCTTGTATAGGTCCTTGGTGAGGCCTTACCTGGAGACAAGATGGAGGTGGTCCAGGGAAGGGCAATCAAAATGGAGGAGGGTCTCCATCAAATGACTTATGAGGAGAGGTTGAAGGACCTAAATATTAGGGATGTGCATTTGTCTAGGACGAATTAAACAATTTCAACGAAATTCGGGCAGCCGAAAAAAAAGGTCCGAACCGCGGGAAACCAAAATTTCCTGCGGCAGGCCGATAACGAAAGCTGAACCAAAAGGTTTGGCCAAAGCACATCTCTACTAAATATGTATACTCTGGAGGAGAGGATGAGAAGGGGAAATATGTTACAGGCCTTCAGATACCTGAAAGGTTTAAATGACATATAATCAATGACAAACGTTTTCCGTTGGAAAGAAATCAGTAGAACTAGGGGTCACAAAATAAAACTCCAGGGAGGATGACTCAGAATCAATGTCAGGAAATATTTCTTCACAGAAATATTGTCTTCACCGCCTTCTGGAGGAGGTGGTGAAAACAAAAACAGTAAAAGATATCAAAGGGGCATGGGATATACACTGTGGATCCCTTAAGGCTAGAGGATGGGAATGAAGAAAATAGTACATGGGGGTAATTTGCTAGTGTGGTGGTTACTACCCTTAACCAATAAGCCTTTATGCTGTTGATGCAACCCCATTATTTCTCTTTGCTTCAATGGCAGGGGGAAAAGAGGTAAAGGGGAATTAGATTCAGACAGTAACCAACAAGGATATTGAATTGTACAGGCTGGGAAATCAAATAAGCATGGGGGTAATTTGCTGATGCAGCAGTTACAACCCTTAACCAATAAGCCTGGTATTTTTAATACAACTCCAACATTGTGGTGACCTGTGTGGTGCAGTAGTTACTACCATAAGCTTGCTGGGCAGACTGGATGGCCTGTTTGGTCCTTTTCTGTGGTCATTTCTATGTTTCTATGTTCTGTGTAAATAAGGCTGTACATAGCTCCATTGAAAAAATGGACCCCTACAAAACCCCTGAAAGACAAGCAATAGAAAGAGGGGTCAAGCCTTGATTTCCAAAGCAGGGCATTAGCTCTTTTCTTAGAGACCTTGATTTTCCACATGCCAGCACCACTTCAGACACTCATGAAAATTCAGTCCCGGTGTTTCCGAGATACACACATTACAGTCAGCGCTTAGGACCCTTTGTCAACATTTCTTTATAGCACAGTGCACTGTTGATACCATCTCATGCCCCCCACATCCTCTGATCTTGAAGCCCATTTGTGATCTCTGTGTTTACCTTCCCCCCCCACCCCCATCATTATACACAAAAACAGCACATGCAGGACACTTTGATTCCTGGTGGATCTCCCACCTCTTTGTTTTCTCCGGTCAGCAAAGATCCATTGGTGAGCTATAATATAAAATACATACAAGACTAAGAAAGCTATTCTAAAACTAGTTCTCTTTCTGTCATAGCACCCACAAATATTTAAAAAACACTCTTACCTCTGCTACTATCATCATCTTTCCAATTCATCATCTTTGCATTCATCATTGCGTGGTACAGTTCCATGTCCATACAGCTATATCACTGTCACCACTGTCTATGTCTACAGCTGGATTTACATTTTCTCTGTCCTCTTCTTTATTGAACAACTTTTGCGCCAAAGGCATCTCATCTATCTCTGCATTGGTCAGCCCTTCTTTGCATTCTCCTTCAGCACCAGTAATGCATTTTGGAGATTCCATCAAAATTACGACAGCCGATTGACGGATGCGGTCCCTAACAATGTCATGGCGGGTTTTCCCCTCCTTGAGAATGATATACTCTTCCCCTCTTTCGATTGACTTCCTTTCATATGTTTCTCAGTCTGCTTCATCATAACTCATTTCTTGGGAGGCAAACAATTTTGCGCCAATGGCATCTCGTCTAACTCTGCATTGACTGACTCTTCTTTCGTGACAGTAATCCTCTGTGGAAATCAAGCACAATTCCTATAGCAGATACCCTTCCAACTTCACATCGAGGTCTCTAAGAAAGTAGCGGGATTTACGCCCTGCCTTGAGAAGCAGGGGATGTCCCCCTCTTTCTATCACCTGTCGTTCAGGGGGGTTTTGGTCCTTTTCAATATCACTCATATCTTGGAAGTTGGACAATTTTTGTGCCAGTGGCATCTTATTTATCTCTGCATCAACCAGCCCTTCTTTGGTGCCAGTAATGCTCTCCGGTGAATCATGCACAATTCCTACAGTCTAGTATCCTTTCCATTCCCCTTCAAGCTTCTTATGTGTATAGTGGGCCTTACACCCTGCCTTGACATCAGGGTTTGTCCTCCTCTTTCAATTGCTTGTCTTTGAGGAGTTTTGTAGGGGTCCATTTCTTCAACAGAACTATGATACAACCTTTTTTTTTTAATTTGCCAGGAATTCTACAACTATGGCTGCTGCCGCCTGTCATCTTTTTCTATACACGCTGTGTTGGCATGCCTCTGCCTTGCTCCCATCCTCACCCTGGACATGTTCAGACTTGATGGCCACATTTCTATCCATTCCAACATCATAAGAAAAAATATTCTTGATCTGTCTAGTATGATCACTTTCAGGTCTTGTATTGTCAACATTTATATGCATGTTATTAATGGATCCAAAAGAACATATTATAATTTCTAGTTGCAGAAAACATGTTTTTTTGTAAAAAATATCCAGCTTTTACATAAAGAATCGCTACCACAGCTTGGGCTTGAATTACCCTCTTTAGAGTGGAAATCTAAGGCTTTTGCCATCTGAGCTACCAGTTTACTAGCTAGAGGCAAGACCTTTTAAACTGTTGAAATAAGTTTCTTTCAGCATCTCTCAGGTTTTGGTGCTTGTCAGTTATTGTTCCCTGGTCACAATACAGGCTGACAAGGTAGTATTCAATATTGCTTTTATGACACAATCCAGAGAGACAAAGAAAAAAGTTAAAAGGTTATAACATAGTAACACCACTGGCCATAATTAAAATGAAATGTGTGTGTTTTTATTGCAGTCTTACTGTATGAAACAGCACTAGCCTGTGTAACCATGTTTTAACTCAATTTTAGTTTTTCCAATTCTTTCATTTCTTAAAAAAAAAAAAAGAAACATTTTAAGTATGTTTGGAAAAAAGGAAGGCTGTCATATCTTGGTTTGCCTACAGTTTTTTTTTTAACAACTTCTTGTACATCTTTGCTTTACAAACACCTTTGCTAAATTATGCTCTAGCACTACATACCTCCCTTTATTTTCACATGTGCTTATGTTCATATTTAAAATGAATGAATGAATAAATAAATAGAGGGAGGATGGGTGTTTTTTTGGTTGGGTGTGCAGTACTGCTTGGATGATGAAAAGGATGGGTTTTTTCTATGGTAACTACCCAGGATGTATTTCTTTTTTCCAAGATCCTCACTCATTCTGTGATGTCTGCTCTTGTAGGTCCAGTGTATGGTGTTTTTATTCTTTTCTTTTTTCATAGCTAATAAAATATTTGACTTACTTTGAAAAGCAGCATTGCTTTTAAAAACCAATATCTTTTCTCTGTGTGCTTGTGCACTATATAATGACTTCAGTTATAATAAAAAAAAGGCAATTGAGTTCTAGTGGAAGAAGGAGGGAGGAAGGGGAGGAAAGGAGAGGGCTCTGGAATGTATGTGTTGTTCATTTATGACTTGTAGGTAAAACAGCTTGCTTGCTTGTACAAAAAAATCCCTGGTTCTACTCATTTTTATAATTATTCAGTCTTTTTTTTTTTTTTTTTTAGTTTCAAACATTTTAAAAAGTAAAAAAGAGGACAGGGTCTACCTCTGAGTGAAATAATGCATTTCTCCCTTGCACATTGCTTTCAGTGCTAACTACAGCGAGTAAGGGGAAAAGAGGAGAGCAATTACATTTTTTCTCTCTTGCTACAGAAAGCAATGAGGGAGTGGGTTGGAGTAGTTGCTTTTCTCTCTGCTACAGAAATTCTCTACTGAGATGGAATTTACAACCGGTGACTTTTCTCTTGTTTTCTCAAACAGCACTGTGTCTGATTTAAAAAAATAAAAATAAAACACGAACAAAGAAAAAGTATGCTTGGCAGAAAGAAAACAAAAGGATTTATTTTTTATTTTAATGACAGAAAACAGAAGAATTTGAATGACAGCTATTGACTACTCTTTTAAACCCCACCGCTGCTTACTGAGCATGCTCATTCCTTCCAACATGGATGCTTTCTGTGCTCTCTCATTGTAAACAAAAGGACTGCAAATGTGAAGGATTGATGCATAGCCTGTGCTGTCATTCCAAGATGGATGCCTGCAGCTTGATTCACAATGAAACAATAAAAACATGCTTTGTTTTAGTTTTACTGTGCATGCACAGCCATGACATCATTTCCGACCCCTCCACATCTTATATGTGCATCATCTCCTGTCTCCAGGCACCTGCTGCCATCTTGAAAAATATATTTCTGATTCAGGTCTGCATTATCCACAAAGGGGCACTACCAGAAGTAACATCATAAAAAGGGAAAAAGGGGTGGGGTGGGGTATGGGTGGGCCTATGATAGATGTCAACAAAGGGGCAAGGCTAGGGCATGAAATGTGGCAGGGATTTACCTGGAAGTGAATACTGATTGGCTGAGTAGGGGATCAATGAGCAGGGTTTGACCCAGAAGTGGGCATGGCCTCCTGTCAAAACAAAATTTTTATAAGTGCTGTACCCTATACTCAGGATCCCTACACATTACAATGCATTCTGGCAGATAGTTTAGTGTGGTTTCTCTAAAGGCATACAGTCTATGAGGCTTTGATGAGCCAGGTTGTTCTGATTTTATAGGAAAGGAGAATGTGGAGGCACATTGTGATATGAGCCCTCAGATTTGGGGCTTCATAGTACAAATTACATTTCATTTTCATTTTTCATTTAAAAAATTTATTAAACGCCTACCACAAAAAGGTCTAGGCGATATACATAAGAACATTCATAATAATAAAACAAACAATACACATATAAATATCAGGTTCCATGGGAACTATACCATATTATACCAAGCGAGTATAGGGAAGTTATCCCTATTCGCTAAATAAAATATCACAGTAAAGCAATCAGAATGATCAAACAATTCACATTTCCATGGGATTATAATAAAAATTGTAAAACAGACACATAGTCTTTATACAGTATTAAACACACGAGTCAACAAATAGCTCTTAAATGCCATCTTGAATTTTTTAACATCTTCCAGCTCCCAGATTTCAAAAGGGATAAGATTCCATTGAACTGGAGCCGAGATGGAAAAAGAAGTTTCTCTGGTGTTAGCAAGTCGAGCCTGTCTAACTGTAGGAATTTCCAATAAATTCAGTTGTGAGGATCTTAGCGATCTAACAGGTTTATGAATACGAAGAAGAGCATTAAACCAAACTGATGACTCTGAATCACGCAGTTTGAACACTATCATGCCTAACTTAAACAAAATACGCTCATGAACAGGCAGCCAGTTAAGTTTGGCTAAAACAGGTGATATCCTATCAAAACGCTTAGAGGCAGAAACAGCTCTAGCAACTGAGTTCAAGATTAATTGAATAGAATGAAGGACAGATTTTTTGTTTATATTTGGTTCTCAGCAGTTGTACTTATTCCTACTCTGATATCAATTGTAGGACCTTATAGATGAATTCTTTATATGAAAGTAATGTTGTTGGTACCTATTTCTATCAGACAGTATTCTATGGACTATATGTGCTGCTCTGCTCAGAAAATCCTTAGTTCACAGTCCTATGGTCATAATTCATGTCACACAAATCTCATTTTCTGTCTGACATGTAGGAAATATATTGTACATGGAGTACAACTATGCCCTTCTAGTCCATCAATCGTATAATCTAGAAAAGGGAATAATTTGCAATAAAGATATTTAAATTAGAGAAGAAACATATCAATGAGATGGAAATGTAAATCGACGGCTGCAGAGGCTGTGTTACTCATTAAAAAAAAAATTCCAGCAAAACAATATCAGACTCCAAACAAGACAGGGTAGCTTGCCTTCAGAGAGAACTATAATTTGCTGATGTATATTTTGATAAGGCAGCAGTGCAGGCAGTTTCTCAGCCAGAAATGATGCTGATCCATTTTTTGTCATTATCAATAGAGCTTTCTTTAACTGGATTTTTTCCCCTTTTATCTGTAACAAAAGAAAGTACATTTTATAAGGTATTGCACAGATAGCGAATGTTAAATGCCTGCTCTACTAATTTACTATAGCAATTGCTTTTCCTTTAGATCTCACCATTTTGTACAAATTAACAATGATAAATCCCTCAGTAAGTAATATTTTGCTCTCTGCAAGCAAACCACTTGTGTAATAATTTGCTCTTCCTATTCCACATCAGTTGATCTTTTGTTTTGTTTGTTAGGGTTCATCATTTTGCATAGATCTTAGGAAAGGTAATTGTATAATTGTGTGTGTTCGGGTTATGTCTGCATGAACCTTTTGCACCCAGATTTTACCCCAAATTTTCAAAGCCAACTTACACCTGTAAATCCATATTTTAAAACCAAAGGGCATGGCGCATGTCGGCTTGTTAGCCGCATAACTTTACTGTTGCTCCAGATGAGGAACAAGCCTCTGTAGATCTTGCATTTTAGGGCTTTCAGCAAGGGGTGAGGGGTGAGGGTCAACTGGGGGGGCATGCAGGATGAAGAACCAAAGGGGTCTGGAAGACCTCGATATTGACTGGAGAAAATGGTGGACTCATTGGGAAAAACTGGGAACGTCCCTTGCTCAAGCATGTTTTAAAATCCACTTACATATGACAGATTAAATCCTGCATAGTCCTATCGAAGATACGTGAGATTGTTTTGCTCAAGTAACCTGCTAAAGTTAGGAGCATTCTTACGTGCATTAAGTGTATTTTAAATCATATGCATGCAAGTACGTTCATGATTTAAAATTCCAGCGTATCTCCACTTCTGCGCCAATACACGCAAGGACAGATGTACGTGTGCTCACTTTAAAATTGCCCTGTACCTGTATAAAATAAAAAAGTATGCACGTAAGTTCCAACTACACCCCCAGAATGCCAGAATGCATAAAGCCAGGTTGTGTGTGTATCCCTATGCACACAAAGTCCCAGGCTATATTCTAATTTATTTATTTTATTTATTTAAGTTCTTTTACTATACCGATACTCAAGACGAGGTCTTATCGTACCGGTTTACAATGGACTAGCCATTTACATGCATAAAACCCAGTTTCTATGGATGTAAATGGCTTTGAAAATGCAGGTCCTCTGAAAAAAAACCAATTGGTTTTATCTGAAACAATTTTTTAAATATTGAAAGGAAAATAATTAAACTTCTTACATTGGTATGAACACTGTGGGTAATTTTTATCTGTGTGGTTTCCTCCAAGAAGAAAAGAAAAACTGCATGCATACTTTTGCTTTGATTGTTGCCATGGGAAAAAGTACCTACAGATATTTGTGCTTGCTTTTTCTGCAAGCACTTTTTCTGGGCAAAAGATTGCATGTAATTGTAAAAATCCCAAACTATGCACATTGTTGCCTCTGCCCACCTAACCCTTCCCTAGGAACATCTCTGCAGTATGTGGGATAAAAATCCATATATTGTTCCACAACTCGTGAACTTTTGCCTGTAAAAATGATGGGCAATTTTAAAAAGCAGATTTCTAATATTAAAACACTATTTTACCCAAGGAATTGTTTTTTGTTTTTTTTTTTGCCCACTGAAAGTATAAAGAGAACTAAAAGTACATACACAATAGCTCATATGGTATTACAGTACAGCATCTTTTGTCCAAAAAATGTTGGGACCATAGATCCCCTGAATATTGAATATCTCCAGATAAGGAACATTCCCCATTTGTTATAAAAGAAACAGAGACCCAATGACTGTACACAGTACAATTGTTTACTGCATACTGTATAGCAATCAAGGGTTCAGCATGCATATAATGCATAATGCAATATGCAATAGTAAAGTCTGTTATACATTGATTCATCTGTCTTAGCTGTCATCTGTTGTAAAAAAAAAAAAAAAAAAAGAAAAGTCATTGTATCCAGGGACATGATTAAGAAATATTCAAAGCAGGTAACTAAAGTGTCCAGCTGGACACTTACTGATGGGGTAGGTGGTTATTGTAGACTGATACGCACATGTACTTGAAACCTTCCTGAATAACTCCTTCAGTGTCATTTGCCTTATGCAATTAGGCTTCTTCTTTATGTTTGCCCTGGAACCTGTACATTTGCATAATTTACTGCTGGATGATAAAAGAATTTTGTTCCAGGAAGTGCATCAGTCAGTTCATAGTTATATAGTTTCCTTTTTTGTAATTTCCTCTTGCAGATCAGATTGAACATTTTCATCTTCACTTCCATTACTCTCTGTTGCCTCCAGGTTTAAAACAATATTGATAATTTCAGAATTGGAGAATTTTGTTACACAAGAACATTAATCACACTCAATCTGGTTCTGAACATCATATTTACTGAGGTCTGGAGCAATGTTAATAATCCCTGGGCATATCACATACATTCTCTGATGTCATTCTTCATTTCTGTTGATTAAGTACTTCAAGATCAATATCATCTTCTTCCTCTAAGAATATGGTAGAAGGCCATTTATTGTGACATGCAATCTTCAGATTTTGAGATGTGAGAGTATCACAGGCTTTACCAATGCACCAGTAGCATCCTTGAAGGTGAAGTTTTCATAGCAATTCAGGCCTCTAAAGCTCACAAGCTTCTTCAGGAATTCTTTCCAATATTTGGCATTTCATATTCCCAATGACTCCTTTTCCATAGCTGAATCAAAAATTCTTCAGAAAGTAATTAACAATCAACTAACAGAATATCTTGAAAGGCATAGTACTCTATATCCGGCACAACATGGATTTAGAAAATATTTTAGTACTGAGACCCTATTAAATTCATTACAAGATATTATCCTCAGAGGAGCTGATAACAGCCAAACTTACTTCCTGATCATGCTAGATATTTCAGCAGCTTTTGATACAGTCAATCATAAAATCCTCCTGGATAGACTAAATGAAATAGGCATCAAAGACTCCACACTGAAATGGTTTAACTCTTACCTAGAAAATAGAACCTTCAAAGTAAAGTTTCTTGATAACAAATCACAACTAATTGATCTCCAGTATGGAGTACGACATGGATCCTCTCTATCTGCAACCCTTTTTAATATTTATATGCTTCCATTATGCAGAATCCTATCCGGCTTCGGTCTAACACATTTTGTCTATGCTGACGACCAGATTTTAATACCGATCGAAAAATCTATCGAACAAACTCTTAAACTCTGGGATATATATCAAACTGCCATTGAAAAAGTATTAACTTAAATGAATCTTTCCCTTAATACAAATAAAACTGAAATTCTATACATCTCTCCTAAATTAAGCAAGGCAAAAGAACTTGAAATTCAAGAACATAAGAAATTGCCATGCTGGGTTAGACCAAGGGTCCATCAAGCCCGGCATCCTGTTTCCAACAGAGGCCAAACCAGGCCACAAGAAGCTGGCAATTACCCAAACACTAAGAAGATCCCATGCTACTGATGCAATTAATAGCAGTGGCTGTTCCCTAAGTCAACTTGATTAATAGTAGTTAATGAACTTCTCCTCCAAGAACTTACCCAAACCGTTTTTGAACCCAACTACACTAATTGCACTAACCACATCCTCTGGCAACAAATTCCAAAGCTTTACTGTGCGTTGAGTGAAAAAGAAGTTTCTCCAATTAGTCTTAAATGTGCTACTTGCTAACTTCATGGAATGCCCCCTAGTCCTTCTATTATTCGAAAGTGTAAATAACCGAGTCACATCTACTTATTCAAGACCTCTCATGATCTTAAAGACCTCTATCATATCCCCCCTCAGCCATCTCTTCTTCAAGCTGAACAGCCCTAACCTCTTCAGCCTTTCCTCATAGGGGAGCTGTTCCATCCCCTTTATCATTTTGGTTGCCCTTCTCTGTACCTTCCCCATTGCAACTATATCATGTTTGAGATGTGGCGACCAGAGTTGTACACAGTATTCAAGGTGCAGTCTCACCACGGATCGATATAGAAGCATTATGACATTTTCTGTTGTATTAATAGTACCCTTCCTAATAATTACTAACATTCTGTTTGCTTTTTTGACTGCTTCAGCACACTGAGCCGACGATTTTAAAGTATTATCCACTATGATCCCTAGATCTTTTTCCTGGGTGGTAGCTCCTAATATGGAACCTAACATCGTGTAACTACAGCAAGGGTTATTTTTCCCTATATTCAACACCTTGCACTTGTCCACATTAAATTTCATCTGCCATTTGGATGCCCAATCTTCCAGTCTTGCAAGGTCCTCCTGTAATGTATCACAGTCTGCTTGTGATTTAACTACCCTGAATAATTTTGTATCATCTGCAAATTTGATAACCTCACTCGTAGTATTCCTTTCCATCTCCCTGGACGTGCGAGATCTAGGGATCTTCCTAGATTGGGAATTCTCAATGAAAACTTGCATTAAAAAATCATAAATGATGGTTATTTTAAATTAAATATCCTTAAAAGATTAAAACCTCTACTATTCCCAAAAGATTTCAGAACTTGTTTTGTCAAGATTAGACTACTGCAATTGTCAAGATTAGACTACTGCAATTCATTATTTTTAGGCCTTCCAGCAAATGTTACAAGACCATTGCAACTTCTGTAGAACTCAGCGGCTAGACTTTTGACAGGAACTAGAAGATCTGAACATATCACCCAATATTGAAAGACCTTCACTGGTTGCCCATTAAATACAGGGCTCAGCATAAAATCCTGTCCCTAATTCATAAAATGCTTTACAATGAAAAAATTGAATGGCTAACTTCATCACTTCATTTCCATATCCCTTCAAGAATTACTAGATCAACAGGTACAGGGATGTTGCCAATTCCTACCCTAAGATTGCACATCTAGATAATGTAAGAGAAAGGACTATTTCTATTGCTGGACCCCAACTATGGAACTCTATACCACAGGAATTACGATTGGAAGCAGACATTAAATTATTTAAAAAGGGCATTAAAACATGGCTATTCAAACAAGCCTTCCAAGAGCTGTTAACTTAATGATCTCAAACTACTGATTTTATACCAAAGTAATGTATAATTTTGATTTTATTATCTCTGCTCTTTCTTTACTACCTCTCTAACTGTTTAAATTTTATGACTATTTAATTTACTATTTAATTTAATTTAATTTAATTTACTATTTAATGTATTTATATTATGAAACTATGTAGCTACTTCCTCTTCTTTTGAAAATGCAAATATTTTGTAAATGAATATTTGTTTATGGTAAACCGATTTGATATGCTCGCATGAAAAAAATCGGTATATAAAAATTATTAAATAATAAATAAAAATAATAGATCCTTCAGCCTCTCCTCATAGGTCTTCTGATACAGACCACACATCATTTTCATCACTCTTCTCTGGACCACCTCCATCCTGTCTCTATCCTTTTTGAGATATGTGCTCTGGAATTGAACACAGTTCTCCAGGTGAGACCTCTCCAAGCACCTAGATAAGGGCAATATCACCTCCTTTTTCTTACTGATTATTCCTTTCTGTATGCAGTCTATCATTCTTCTGGTTGTAGCTAGCACCAAGTCACATTGCTTCATCATCTTCAGATCCTCAGATACTATCACCCCAAGATAACTTTCTTGGTTCATGCACATCAGTCTTTCACCCCCCCCCCCCCCCCCCCCCCCCCCCCCCCCCCCATCACAAAGAGCTCTTTTAGATTACTGCATCCCAGATGCATGACATGTTTCGTTATATTCAAATATTCCCCAAGAGGAGGCTTTACTACTCATTGAAGAGCTTTTAAATTCTCGTCCGACTCATGTTTGTGTTCCCACTGACTTTTTTATTTCTTTAACTAGACTTGCTTTAACCAAGAATTTTTTCATTTTTGATTCGGTCTTTTTTCAACAAATGAAGGGTACCGCAATGGGTGCCATGATGGCCCCAAGCCTTGCGTGCCTATATGTCTCTGATTTTGAAGCTAAGTTTGTTTATTTATCTGACTGGTTTTCCCACATCTTTTTATGGCTCAGATATATCGATTATAAAGCAAAACTAATAAATCAAAATAACTTATATAACAGCAGATGAGAATATCATCAATATTTGCCTCTAGATCTCTCTTTGCAGCCTCTCGCCACTCAATGGGCCGCAAGCCACAATCGGTCAATGAGGCAATTAGTTAGTCATAATCATTTATTGTCATCATGCTGTAGAATTATAACAAATTTCTTTTTGAAAAAATTTTTTTTAATTATGTTTTAAATTAGAAATCTCGAACACTGTGATAATACACCACTAAAAAATCTAAAAATCTACTAGATTTTTAGATTTTTTAGTGGTGTATTATCACAGTGTTCGAGATTTCTAATTTAAAACATAATTAAAAAAATTTTTTTCAAAAAGAAATTTGTTATAATTCTACAGCATGATGACAATAAATGATTATGACTAACTAATTGCTTCATTGACCGATTGTGGCTTGCGGCCCATTGAGTGGCGAGAGGCTGCAAAGAGAGATCTAGAGGCAAATATTGATGATATTCTCATCTGCTGTTATATAAGTTATTTTGATTTATTAGTTTTGCTTTATAAGTTGGATATTGGATTTAGATCCTTTTTCCTCTTCTTTTTCTGTATTGAATATAATTTGGAGAGGGTTTTGCTTCTATTATTGTCAGATATATCGATGACATCCTGCTCATTTGGACTGGCACAGATATTCCATTTTTTCTATTTTTTGATTGGCTAAACAATTGCACAGACCATTTGCGGTTCAATTTTAACATTCAGAGGTCTCACATACCCTTTATTGACATCCTTATTTCTTTTGAGAAAGACAAATTTGCTACATCCATTTTTTGCAAGACCACAGATTGTAATACTCTTTTATCATTTGACAGTCACCACCCTCATGCCTTAAACAACATTCCTTTTGGACAATTTTTGATGACTTTGTTCATCAAAATCTGATTTTATCAACTAAGCTAAGCAGATGCTGGTTAGGATTAAAGAGAGAGGGTAACCACAAAATATTTTAAGGAAAGCCTTCAAAAGAGCTTTGTATGCCAATCGAGATATACTTTTTTTTTTTTTTTACCTCATGCGTGCTCTTCCTATGGGGTCATTAATTGCATTTTGCCCTTTTCGGTTTGTAGTAAAGCCTTGACTTCCATTATTCGGCGTCATTGGTCTATATTATCCATGCATGAGATTTCAACTGTCCCCTTCGATTCACTTTTCAGTGGGGTAGAAACCTATGGGACCTGCTAGTGCATTCTGAATTATGTCCTTGCACTCCTTCATCTAATACTTCAGGAAGTCACAGCCCGTGCGGTAGTTGCTCAGTCTGTCCACACTCTCTCTCTCTTTCTTCTTTCATTCACCCAGTTTCTAAGATGGTTTTCCATTTACAATTCACCTCAAATTGCTCATCATCTGGTGTGGTGTACGTTGTTATGTGCCCCTGCCCAACACTATATTTTTGTAAGACCACATGTCCGATCAAGACTAGAATCATCGGGACAATGTTCCAGTATTAACACTTCACTAGAAAATGCACCCTTTGTATCATAATGGGTGGCGGAATCACATAATGTCTCTGATCTAAAAATTTTTGTTATTGATATGCTGTCTCCCCCATCATGGGGTAGGTAATTTCTCTGAAATGCTCATCCGTAAGGAGCAAAGATGGATTTTCATACTTGACAGCCTTTTTCCACATGGTCTTAACAATGAAATTGAGTGGTCGTTCTTTACCTAGTCCTTTTTACCTAGTCTTTCTTATTTAGCTGTATGTAGTCTGGTTCAGTTTTCTTTCACAACCTGTTTCCTCCGCCGTTCTCTCATCTGATTGGATGGTTGCTTTTGTGCTAATCTTCACAGCGTCTAAAGAATTTTGTTGCCTTTGCATTTGTGCATTCCCAGACACTTTGAACAAAAATATAAGCAGATATGTCTAAATATTGCTCATATAATGTTAAGCTGTTCACTTTTATGTTCTGTTTACTCTGCTTTTCTTTTCATTCTACTGTCCAGCCGGTTTTGCGCCAACACGTTCAGAATTTAAAGCTGTTTAGTGCATTCATGCACTTTTGAACATTTTTTACTATAATTTATGCAGATATGTTTATGTATCATGAAGCATTATTGTTGATAGAGGTTACCCATCATTCTATGGTACAACACTATTAATTAATTTTGTTTGTATTTTTAGACTTGAAACTTGTTGTTCTGTCCCTCCTGATGCAGCCTCACGGTGAAACATGGGATCCGTGTTGGGGGACCTGTTTGAACGTTGTAACACATTGTGTAAAAATATGTGGAGTTGCCATTTTCAAGTAAATCATCTTGAAATAATACATAGAAATCACTGTGTGGACCTTCACCTTATTCTGCACTCCACTTAACACCATTCTCTCTTCAGAGTAGGTTCCATTTACCATCACCCATTGTTTTCTATTCATCAACTAGTTTGTAATCTACACTAACACCTTGGAGCTTTTGCGTTCGTGGCTGCTCTTCACCCTCACCCCACCCTCTCTACCTCTGTGGCAACTCCCTCCGGGCCTGATGGATGGCTTGCTGCTGCAGCGTCTCCATGTCGCTTCTCACCGGCATACCCGGACCAGCTCGACGCTGCGGATCTGCCATGTTCCTGATCACGTAGGGCACGTGTGCTCCAAAGTATGTACCAGCTAGGGCGCGAACCTCAGGGGCGTCCCCCTGTATTGACGTCATCCGCTTCCAACATAAAAGGTCTTCACTTTTGCTTACATTTTGAGTTAACAAGGATGGACTGTCGGACTAAGACAAGGATTCGTTTTTGGATACGAATTGTCCAAGCTACTCTGCCTCCTCAGAATTACCAGAGGTACCCGCTCCTCGGGGGCCTCGCTCTCTTTTCTCTATTTCAGATTGCAGATAGGAACCGGTACTTGCTCCTCGAGGGCCCATGTTCCTGAATACTCTGAAGATTCTCTACTGCCTGGAAGCTATCGCAGATACAGACATTCATGAGTTACCATCGCTCTCTCAGAGCTTTCCCTGGAACCAGGTACTCACTCCTCGAGGGCCTAACTCTTTGCAGCTACTGAGCCTCCTTAAGAACATATGTGAGATTGTCATCTAGTACTGGCTATGTATACAGCATACCCTGTCTACTCACTAGCTATAGTCTTTCTACAGCTCAGCAACCCTGGGATCGCAGTTCCAGTATCTGAGGGACTTCAGCCCTGCCGGGCATATCAGCTCACTACTACCACCTCTGGTGGTTCTACTAACCTGTCTAATAAAAGAACTATCTGTGTCTGTCTCCATACCCAAGCCTAGCCGGTGGTCCCTCTCAGGATATCCTCCTGGGGGCGCTGTCATCTGCCATCAGCCCAAGGATTCACCTATTTACATTCCTTTCCATCTGAGTACCCTGTCTGGCACTCCGCTGGTACAGATTGCCAACTCAGCAGTCTATATCATAACAAGATTGCTAGTTCCGCCTACGGAGCATATCTGATTGCGAAACTCCTTCTCCCACAGGAGCCTGTCCCTAACAGCTGGCAACTCCGTATGGTGACTCATAACAGATTACTAACTCCTCCCTCTACAGGATTATCCAGCATCAGATTACAATAGATTGCTAACTTCTCCCTTCTTGAGGAGTGGAACTTAACAGGAGCTGACTCTCAATGTTCTCATTTTGTTGATGAGTCTTCTGTGTGGGACCGTATCAAAAACTTTATTAAAAGCCAAGTAAATTACATCGAGCACTCTTCCCTGATCTGGTTCTCTAGTCACCCAATCAAAGAAATCAATTAGATTCGTCTGACAGGAACTTCCCCTGGTGAATCCATGCTGCTTCTGATAGAGCAACCCACCGGATTGTAGATAGTTCACTATCCTTTCCTTCAGCAGAGTATCCATTAATTTTCCCACTACCAAGGTGATGCTGTTATTGTTCGGAGTTAACAGTCTGCTTGGAGTTAGCAATCTGTTATTGATCTGATGCCTGATGGGAGGAGCAATCAGATAGTTGAGGGTGGATCCCTGGACCAGTGGCAGATAACCACGTCCCCGGAGAATGATTCCGAGGGGGACCACCGGTCAGGCTCAGAGTTAGGAGACAAACACACACTAGTTCTTTATTAGACAGTATACTGAACCATCAGAGATGGCAGTAGTGAGCTGGCAAGCCCAGCTGGGCTGTAGTCCCTCAGATACTGGAACAGTGATCCCTGGAGGCTGAGCTGAAGAGAGACTGAGATATAGTGAGTAGGCAGGTTATACAGATGTAACACTCACACAATGTCCCAATGAAGCCCAGGAGCTGGAAAGTATAGGGCCTCGAGGAGCAAGTACCTGGTTCCAGGGAAAGCTCAGAGAGAACAATGGTAACTCACTGATGTAGCTGAGATAGTTGGTAGTGAAGACTTCCAGGCAGAAGAGTATACGAAGTAAGTCTGGAATGAGGGCACTCGAGGAGCGAGTACCAGTTCCAGACTGTCACCTGAAAAAACAAGGAGAGAGCGAGGCCCCCGAGGAGCGGGTACCTCTGGTAAGTCCGAGGAGGCAGAGTAGCTTAGACAGACAAAGCGAGTCCATTGTCAATCTGTGTCCTTGCTAACTTGATGTGTTAGCAAATCCCAAGAACTTAAATAACCGTCGCGGTTGACATCATCTTCAGGGGACGCCCCCCGAGGTTCGTGCCAATGCCGATACTTCAATCAGGGCCACACTACGCACGTGCCCATAGGCCTCCAGGAAACATGGCGGTTGCAGCGTCGAGTCAGTCCGGGAACGCCCAAGGACAAGTGGCAGGAGAACGCCGTGGTAGCCAGTCTTCCTGTGGATGGAGAGGGAGGCGCCAGAGAAGTGAGGAGGGTGGAGAGAGGGTGTCGGACACCGACGGACACAACAGATGCTAACCTCTAGTTTCCAGACTCTTCTCTGCTCCACTCTTGTGAAGCAGAACCACCACCGCTCTTCTCCAGTCACTAGGCACTACACCCTTTTCCAAATCTATTGAACAGGTCACACAGTGGACCCGCCAGCACATCTCTGAGTTCCCTCAGTATTCTGGGGTGAACCTCATCAGAACCCATGGCTTTGTCCTCTTTCAGTTTTCTTAGCTCTTCCCATACATTACCTTCCATAAATGTAGTTTCATCTACTCCACCCCCTTCCACAGTCTTGATAACAAGTGACGGTCCTTCTCCAGGGTCTTCTTTAGTGAACACTGAAGGATTTGTTTAATATTTCTGCTAATTCATCATCTCTCTCCACCCATTGATCCTTATCCCCTTTCAATTTCACTATACCACTATTTACCTTTCTCCTTTCTCTGAAATATCTGAAAAATGTTTTGCCACCTCGCTTTATCTCCTTGGCAATCCTTTCCTCTGCCTGACTTTTTGTTTTCTTCATTACTTTTTTCATCTCCCTCAGTTTCACCAGATAATCCTGTGTTCCACTTTTTGGGATTCTTTATATTTCTTAAAAGCTGCTTTTTTTGCTTTTATTACATCAGCCACCTCCTTTGTGAACCAGATTGGATTCTTATTTCTCTTATTTTTGTTTTCTTTTCTAACATACAAATGTGTTGCTTTTGTAATTGCTACTTTTAGTTTGGCCCACTGTTGTTTGACCTCTCCCATTTTCTCCCAGTCTTCAAGTTCTGCCTCCAGATATTTCCCCATTTCTACAAAGTCTGTTTTTTTGAAGTTCAAAACTCGGGTCTTTGTGATACTTCCAAGGATCCTATTTGCAAAATCAAACCATACTGTTTGATGATCACTGCTGCTGAGGTGGGCACCCACCCAGACATTAGAGACATTATACCCGTTAATGAGCACTAGGTCAAGTATAACTCCCTCACTCGTGGGTTCCATTACCATTTGTTTGAACAGAGCACCTTGCAGGGCATCCACTATCTCTCTACTTCTGTTAGATTCTGCAGAAGGGATTCTCCACTCCACATCCGGCAGATTAAAGTCACCAACAATCATCACTTCCCTCTTCTTCCCTACCTATATAATGTCTTTGATCAGATCTTTGTCTAGTTCTTCCATTTGAGTCGGAGGCCTGAACACCACTCCAGCAGAAATGGATGTACCATCATCTTTTTTTAGGACGACCCATAATGCTTCTTCTCTACTCCACTTTCCTTGCAGTTCAGTTGCTTGGATATTATTTTTGACATAAAGTGCTACTCCTCCCTCTTTTTGTCCCTTCAGTCATTCCTTAACAAGTTATAGCCCGGTATGGCCGTATCCCAGTCACGAGAATCCATGAACTATGTCTCCGTGACAGCAACAACATCCAAGTCTGCCTCCACTATTAAAGCCTGCAGGTCTGGGATTTTATTGCCCAAACTGCGAGCATTTGTAGTCATAGCTTTCCAATTTTTCTTCCTTGCTATATTTCACTTTCTAGGAACCTTTTCTGTTTTTTTTTAATTGATTGATTATGTTATTTTCACTTTGTATGCCCGTCACAGGTCTTAATCTGCCAGAACAAACTGTTATCCAATTGATTCTGGGTTTTTGAATCCTGGATGACTGATAACTCTGTGGGAGTTGGGGTTGAGGTACAGGTTGCTGTAAACTTGGGGAAGGTGGGTGCCTGATTGTCACATGTCTACTCTAGTTCTACCTGAGCCCATTGTAAAACATTTTTTCCTGGGATTCCATAACCGCTGAGGGAAATGGGTGACAGATGGATGTTTCAAGGAAGGGGAAGTTAATTGAATCCTGCCAGTTGCTCCCTTAGATGGATCAGTTCCATTTTCATTTTAGACAGCTGAAGGCAAAAGGGACAGCCCTTGGTTCTTCAAATGATAGGCCTTGGGACATAAGCACCACAGTTGTTGCATTGAATTAAAGCCATTCTCTCTGATTAATTAAAATCCTAAAGGTAAGGTAAGGTATGGATAGGTATTTGAACTAAAAGTATGTGTATTCAGTAAAGATTAATAGGCAGAATATGCAAACCAAATTAACAAGCAATATGACAGTATAAGTTATATCTAGGCTGTAAGGAACTCCTATGTAATTGGGGATGAGATAATTGAAGCTAATTATGTAGGAAACCAGGGAATAGTATATATCAGTGGTTCTCAACCTTTTTTCGGCCAGGACACACCTGACAGATGGTTCTCAAGTGCGTGACACACTGAATATGTGACCGTCACGGGACAAAATGTAAATATACATTCTGCAACCTCAGAAACCACGTCAACCCCCAAAATTGGTGCAGAGCAGAACTAGGGCATTACCCGTACAGCTCACCATACAAAAAAAGATATTCTGGATCTGATGACATCTCAGTAAAAGCAAAACAAACTCTCTTTACTGACAGGCACAATACCCCTCCTTATGAAAAGACAGTAATTTACCACTACAAATATTTAACCAAGCCCTAAACACTAATACACCTCCTATTGGGAAAACAGAGCAAGCCAAGCTGCTATAGATACCCACTTAGAAATAATTGTAAAACTATACTAATAAATGATACAAAACAGCTGATGAACAGAATAACATCCAACAACTAAAAACTCATAAAAATTAATAAAAATTGTCTAAATATCAAAATATTTCAAAACAGCAGACACATCACATAATACCCAATAATTAAAATGGCAGTCAATCAAGAAAAATAAACTTAAAAAGCTGCCTTTACTTACCCTCTCCAGCAACTCTCCTACTCCTTTCCCTTGCAGACTAATAGCACTCACCAGAAGCAGCAGTGGCTGCTGAAGCTATGTCCTCACAGTCCTCTTCCTTAAGGCCCACAACCAGTCATAACTAGTCTCTGTCTCACACAGACTAGTAACTTCCCTAACTAGTATCTCTTCCTCACACACACACACACCGGTCACCTCCCTGACCAGGCTCTGTCTCTCACACACACACCAGTCACCTCCCTGACCAGTCTTTGTCTCACACACACACACCAGTCACTTCCCTGACCAGTCTCTCTCAATCACACACATGCTCTGTCACTTATATACAATCTCACACATACTCTGTCACTTACAATCACACACACTGCCACTCATGCACCATTGTACCACACACACACACACACAAGCTCTCACTCATTCACCCAGGCACCCATTCTACCACACACTGCCACTCACCACCCAGGCACCCATTCTACCACAGGCACACAAGCTCTCACTCATGCAACCAGGCATGCATTCCAACACACACACACACACACACAAAGTTGCCACTCACGCACCCAGGCACCCATTTTAACACACACACAAAGCTGCCACTCACGCATCCAAGCACTCATTCTAACACACACACACACACAAAGCTGCCACTCACGCACCCAGGCACCCATTCTACCACAGGCACACAAGCTCTCACTCACACACCCAGGCACCCATTCTACCACAGGCACACAAGCTCTCACTCACGCACCCAGGCACCCATTCTACCACAGGCACACAAGCTCTCGCTCACGCACCCAGGCACCCATTCTACCACAGGCACACAAGCTCTCGCTCATGCACCCAGGCACCCATTCTACCACAGGCACACAAGCTCTCACTCATGCACCCAGGCACCCATTCTACCACACTCCCACACAAGCTCTCACTCACGCACCCAGGCACCCATTCTACCACAGGCACACAAGCTCTCACTCACGCACCCAGGCACCCATTCTACCACAGGCACACAAGCTCTCACTCACGCACCCAGGCACCCATTCTACCACAGGCACACAAGCTCTCACTCATGCACCCAGGCACCCATTCTACAACACTCCCACACAAGCTCTCACTCATGCACCCAGGCACCCATTCTACCACACTCCCACACAAGCTCTCACTCATGCACCCATTCTACCACAGGCACACAAGCTCACATGGAGCCTCTTCTCATTGTTTGGCCCAATAAGCCTGGCCTCCACTTCTCAGCTGCCTCTGGCCTGACCTCCCGCAGTGCACAACGTCTCTCCAGCCGCCTCCCGCGGTGCGCAGGGTCTCTCTGCTCTTCAGCCGCCAGCGGCACGCAAGTCTCTTCATTCTTCGGCCCCGTTGGCGTCGGCGCGCAGCATCTCTACGTTCTTCGGCCCCGCTGGCGTCAGCGCGCAGGTCTCTCTGCTCTTCAGCTGCCGCCGGTGACGCGCAGCGTCTCTTCGTTCTTCGTCCCCGCTGGCGTCAGCGCGCAGGTCTCTCCTCTCTTCATTCTTTAGCCCTGTCGCCGGCGGCGCGCAGGTCTCTTCATTTTTCGGCCTCGTTGGTGTCGGGGCACAGGTCTCTCCGCTCTTCAGCCGCCGGCAGTGGTACGCAGTGTCTCTTCTTTCTTCGGCCCCGCTGGCCTGGCCTCCAGCGGTGGCGTGCAGTGTCTCTCCATTCTTCAGCCCCGCTCCTGGGGAGAAGGGAAGCAGAAGCGGGGCAGTGGAACACCGGGAGCCGCGACACACCTGCCGGTGCTTGGCGACACACTAATGTGTCGCGACACACCGGTTGAGAACCACTGGTATATATGAAAGTAAAGCCAGGAGTGGGATGAAATTAAAGCCAGGGGTGGGGTGAAAGTTAAGCCAAGGGTGGGGCAATCTGCTGCCTGAGGCGAGGGATAACATGGTGCCCCGCCTCTCCCCCTCCCTGTATATACATTTTATTTATTTATTTAACAGTTTTTCTATACCGGCATTAGTAGGCACATCATGTCGGTTTACATTACATTACATACTCTTATACACATCCACAACCTCTCTCACACACACTGACACATTCTCTGGCTCTAAGACCTTGTTCCCCCCCACACACACACACACACACAAGCTCTTACTCCCCCGGATTCTCTCATACACACACACACACACACACACACACACACTCTCTCACTCTCACTGGCTTCCTCACATATATACACATATACATACCCAAGCAACCTCCCATTCATTCTCACACTACTTCCCCCCCCCCCCATCCTCCAGGCATGCACACATTCATCCTTTCACAGACCCCAAGCAGGCACCAATTCATTCTCTCTCTCACAGACACACACACACACATATAGAAACCCCCAGGCAGTCACCAATTCATTTTCATACACACACACACACACACACAGAAACCCATTCTCACACAGACAGACCCCAGGAAGGCACCCATTCATTCACCCACCCACACCCAAGCAGTTACACATATACACCCATATATAGGGTCTCACCCCACCACCGACACACACACACACAAGGTCTCCCACAACCACACAGCCTCTCACCTACTCACACAGGCCTTCACCTCCCTCCAACACACATACAAGCAGTCACCCATCTACCCAGGCAGACAGTCACACACCCACATACCCACATACTAGGGATGTGAATCGTTTTAGGACGATTAAAATTATCGTCCGATAATTTTAATATCGTCTTAAACCGTTATGGAACACAATACAATAGAGATTCTAACGATTTATCGTTATAAATCGTTAGAATCGTGAGCCGGCACACTAAAACCCCCTAAAACCCACCCCCGACCCTTTAAATTAAATCTCCCACCCTCCCGAACCCCCCCCCAAATGACTTAAATAACCTGGGGGTCCAGCGGCGGTCCGGAACGGCAGCGGTCCGGAACGGGCTCCTGCTACTGAATCTTGTTGTCTTCAGCCGGCGCCATTTTCCAAAATGGCGCCGAAAAATGGCGGCGGCCATAGACGAACACGATTGGACGGCAGGAGGTCCTTCCGGCCCCCCGCTGGACTTTTGGAAAGTCTTGTGGGGGTCAGGAGGCCCCCCCCAAGCTGGCCAAAAGTTCCTGGAGGTCCAGCGGGGGTCAGGGAGCGATTTCCCGCCGCAAATCGTTTTCCGTACAGAAAATGGCGCCGGCAGGAGATCGACTGCAGGAGGTCGTTCAGCAAGGGTTCCGGCGCCTCGCTGAACGACCTCCTGCAGTCGATCTCCTGCCGGCGCCATTTTCCGTACGGAAAACGATTCGCGGCGGGAAATCGCTCCCTGACCCCCGCTGGACCTCCAGGAACTTTTGGCCAGCTTGGGGGGGCCTCCTGACCCCCACAAGACTTGCCAAAAGTCCAGCGGGGGTCCGGAAGGACCTCCTGCCGTCCAATCGTGTTCGTCTATGGCCGCCGCCATTTTTCGGCGCCATTTTGGAAAATGGCGCCGGCTGAAGACAACAAGATTCAGTAGCAGGAGCCCGTTCCGGACCGCTGCCGTTCCGGACTGCCGCTGGACCCCCAGGTTATTTAAGTCATTTGGGGGGGTTCGGGAGGGTGGGAGATTTAATTTAAAGGGTCCGGTGGGTTTTAGGGGGTTTTAATGTGCCGGTTTTGCGATTTTACGATTTTTCAATTTTTCACGATTTTTCACGATATTTTACCCCCCCAAACGGCAACAATACGATTCCCTCCCCCTCCCAGCCGAAATCGATCGTTAAGACGATCGAGGACACGATTCACATCTCTACCACATACATACACACACACACACACACACACACAGAGGCAGTCACCCACAAATGTCCATAGGTCCTAGACCGTTTTTTTAGCCACCACATTCTCCTCCTCTCTTGGGTTGCCAGTCTCACGGCAGCAGGAGATGACAATTCGTGTTTCTCATGACATCATCTCCTGTTGCCATGGGGCCAGTCTCGCGACAGCAGGAGATTAGGAGTCATATTGTTCCCTGCGTCATCTCCTGCTGCCGTGAGACTGACCCTGCAGCAGCAGGAGGAGTTTATGAAAATTCAGCCTTGATATTTTCTAACTATATGAAAGCAATGCAACAAGCACTCTTACAACTGAAACTCACATTAAACCCAAAAAGACCGAAATCATCTGGCTAACTAAAAACACTCTGATAGTTAAGCCACCCGTCATGGAGCTAGGCAGTTTTCAAATAAATCCCTCGGACCAAGTACAGGACTTAGGAATATTATTAGATGAGAACCTAACAATGAAAATGCACATCAGTAAACTAATCAAAAGTGGTTATACCAAGCTGCATATACTATACCGGTTGAAACCATTATTAACAATGGCAGATTTCTGTACTGTACTGCAAACTCTAATATTCTCAAACCAAGACTACTGCAACTCCTTACTATTAGGACTTCCATCATGTCAATTAAAACCACTACAACTATTACAAAATGCTGTAGCAATACTTCTACTAGGATCCACAAATATGACCCCATTACACCCTCACTAATCTCACTGCATTGCTTACCAGTACAATCCAGAATTTATTATAAAGTACTAACGATAATTTTCAACATCATTCATTACAATAATTCCGGCTTGTTAGGAGTAACACTACTAGGGATGTGAATCGGGCTTCGGACAATTGAAAATATCGTCGATATTTTCAAAATCGTCAGAAATCGGGGGCTCCCCTGAAACGATAGGAAAACCCCATGATATTGATCGTGGGGGTTCTCTTATCATTTTGGGGGAGGGCGGGAAAAACGGCACACAAAAATAACCCCTAAACCCACCCTGACCCTTTAAAACTAATCCCTTTGCTTTCCCCACCCTCCCGACCCCCCCCCCCAAAAAAAACATTTTACAGGTACCTGGTGGTCCAGTGGGGGTCCCGGGAGCGATCTCCTGCTCTCGGGCCGTCGGCTGCCACTAATAAAATGGCGCCGATGGCCTTTGCCCTTACCATGTGACAGGGCATCCGTGCCATTGGCCAGCCCCTGTCACATGGAGAGAGCACTGTATGGCCGGCACCATCTTTAAAAATGGCGCGGCCTAACACAAATAAGAGATCATGTGTTTTCTGTAGCAGGTTCAAAGCTATGGAATTCTCTGCCTGAGACATTATGTATTTTACCTGATAGAAAGAGTTTTAAATGCAAACTAAAAACATGGTAATTTAAAAATGTGTATGAATTAACCTAATATACCTGAAAGTCAAGAACTACAAGGACAGGAAGGACAAAAATAGTAATCAAAGCATGTAAATAAATCCAGCGAGAGATATAATTAATATGTAATATAAAATTCACAAGATAGATATTAATAGATTACAATACATGTACAGGAATACTACATCTGTAACTAATCATTGTTTGTTTAAGTCATAATTATGAATGTCACTTTGTAAACTGTTGTGATCTATATATGGAACGACAGTATATAAAATGTCTAAATAAATAAATGTGCCTTACTGGAAATAAACATGCTGCTGTTTCTATTATATAATATGCCTTTTTTTCTGCCTCTGCTAAAACGTAGGACTCATGAATATTTCTTTTATGTAAGCTTTCTTCAGCTAAAAATGCATAATAAAAAAACATGTTTTAATTTAATTATGATTGTAACTGCATATGTAGATCTGTGGCGTGACATAACCAGATCTTTTATAAACAGAACTGAATGACAGTTACATAATTACTACTTTATTACTTGCTTTCACGGTACAGAGAATGCATCAGCATTTTCCTAGCAATGAAAAATTAGATTTTTAATATGGTAAAGTATCTCAAAGGTTAAATATAGGATGCTTATATGGAAAAAAATGGGTAGCATCAACTACATAAATTCAGGTATGCAACATACATGCCAGACTCTTCAAAAGCAACTCTGTCACTGAAACGCATATCCAAAAAAAGTGTTAAATGCAGGGTAATTTTTGAGTTACCACAATGCATGTTAAATTTATCATACCCCATGATATTTTCACTTTCCAAGTGCCCGGGTGGGCATGAGAAACAGACTCTGGGATGGCTCACATATTAGTTAACTATTTAAACCACTGTAGGAGAGTCAACTCGTATCTCGAGATGAAGTTTTGGTGGAGGTCTAGAGTTTCACAATGAGATGTACAAACAGCACAGTACACATCAGTGAACATCTGATGTGATAGGGAATGAAGAAAGATACCCAAAAGTGAGTTTTCTACAATGTACGCTTGCCCTAACTTGATGAATTCTCTACCTAGCTGCTATGAAGTTAGGGCAATAGTACATTGTAGAAATCTCACCTTTGTGTACCTTTCCTCATTCCAAATCACATCAAATGTTCACTGATGTGTACTGTGCTGTTCGTACGTCTCACTGTGAATGTAAAACTGGCCCCAAAACCCTAGACCACCACCAAAACCTTTCCTCAAGTTACTAGTTGACCCTCCTACAGAGGTATAAATAGTTGACTAATATGTGTCCAATATCAGAGTCTCTCTCTCTCTCTCTCTCTTCTCCAAAACATTATAGTCATCCCTCATTTTCATAAACTCCTCCCCTTTGACAAAATTGTGCATATGTATCTCACGATACGATAAATAATGCATTTTGATGAATGACCCTGTTAGTTCTTTTTTTGTTTGGTTCAAATTGTAGAGCATTTTTCTTTTAAAAGCATAAGAAGCTGCCATACCAGGTCAAACCAAGAGTCCATCACTCTCAGCATCCTGATTCTAACAGTGGCCTATCCAGAATATAAATACCTGAGAAGTACCCAAACATTACATAGATCCCATGCTACTAAAGCCAGTAATAAGCAATGGCTATTTCCTAAGTCAGCTTGATTAATAGCAGTTTATGGACTTCTCCTCCAGGAACTTGTCCAAACCTTTCTTAAACCCAGCTACTCTAACTGCTTTTACTACATCTTCTGGCAATACATTCCAGAAGATGGTAACTTTCAAAGTAACACTTGGCACACATTGATGCACGTGTGTCCAGGGACTCAGTGGGTAGATTTTAAAAGCCCTACACGCGCCGAGCCTCTTTTGCCTAGGCCAGGCGACATGCGCAAGCCTCGGGACACGCGTATGTCCCGGGGCTTGAAAAAAGGGGCGTGGCGAGGGCAGTCCTGGGTGGGGCGGGGCCACAAGCCGCCACAGGCCTCTAGGCTGGGGAATCGCGCGCCGGCACTCGGCCGGCGTGCGTAACCTACTCCTGCCCGGAGGCAGATGCAACTTGAAAAATAAAGGTGGGGGGTGGGGTTTAGGTAGGGCTGGGGGGCGGGTTAGATAGGGGAAGGGAGGGGAAGGTGGGGGGGGGCAGAAGGAAAGTTCCCTCTGAGGCTGCTCCGATTTCAGAGCGGCCTCGGATGGAACAAGGAAAGCCATCGGGGCTCCCCTAAGGCTCGGCGTGCGCAAGATGCACAAGTGTGCACCCCCCTTGCGCATGCCAACCTCAGATTTTATAACATGCGCACGGCTGCGCGCTCATGTTATAAAATTGAGCGTAGATTTGTGCGCCCAGGGTCGCGCGCACAAATTTACGCCCACGCGTAGGTATTAAAATTCGGCCCAGTGATTTTATAACTTGAGAGCACATTATAAAATAGCCTGGCCGCATGGACATGTGTGCCCAATTTTAAGTGGGAATATGCCTAGGCACATAAAACTCATTTCTACATGGTAAGTTGGGGTATATTATAACAGGTGCATGTCCACAACATTGCCAGTTTTTCCAGTTTGTCCTACAAACCTCCCTAGTTTAATAACCTGCACTCCCTCCAGTTACCCCAGACCACTTAAACCCATCAGAAAAGGCTTTTTTTAAAAAAAATTACTCCTCCTCCATAACAGAAGTAAACTTACACGGCACTGGATCTGGTCACGCACCCAGGTGCATAAGTATTTATGTACACATCTCTTGGCTCTTCCCCGGAACTCCCATGCCTACCCAGACCATGTCCATGCCCTGCCACATTTTGAATCTCAATGAGATGTGCACACAGCACAAGATGCATGTGAATCTTGAAGCTTTGAAAATACAGTGGGCATGTGTAAGCCTGACTTGTGCATGCATCCCCTAATTTCAGTATATGCCAGGCTATTCAAATCCACCTTTAATTGTGAGTTGAGTGAAAAAGATTGTTCTCCAATAGCCATCTCTTCTCCAAGCTTAACAGCCCTAACCTCATTAGCCTTTCCTCATAAGGGAACTGTTCCATGTCCTTTATCATTTTGGTTTCCCTTGTCTGTATCTTTTCTAGTGCAACTGAGATGTGGTGACCAGAATTGCACATGATACTCATGATGCAGTCTCAGCATGGAACAATATCGAGGCATTAAGACATTCTCTTTTGTATTCACAATTCCCTTCCTAATAATTGTGTTTGCATTTTTGACTGATGCAGCATTCTGACCCATTAATTTCAATGTATTGTCCAGTATGATGCCTAGATCTTTTTCCTGGGTGGTAACTCCTAATATGGAATCTAACATTGTGTAATTACTGAGTGGGTTATTTTTCCCTATGTGCATCATTTTGCACTTGTCCACATTAAATTTCATCTGCCATATGGTTGTTCAGTTTTCCAATTCTGTAAGGTCCTCCTTCAATTTATCACAAACTGCATGTGATTTTACTACTCTGAATAATTTTCTGTCATTTGCAAATTTGATCACCCCACTCATCGTAGTCTTTTCTAGATCATCTATAACTATAATAAAAAGCACTAATCCAAGAACAGATCCTTGAAGCACTCCACTGTTTACCTTTCTCCAATGAGAAAACTGACCATTTAATCCTACTCATTGTTTCCTGACTTTTAACCAGTTTGCAATCCACAAAAGGACATTGCCTCTTATCCCATGACTTTTTAATTCTCTTAGAATTTCCTGGACATCCATTTAGGGTTCTGGATCTTCAGTTTCTCTTTCTGTTTCTGCATCTATAGCTTTTCAATACTGGTCTTGTTACCCTTGTTATTTGACTAACAGGAACTTACAATTCACTACGCAGAAAGACAGGGATGATTACAAACTTACAGAGTCATTCATCAAAATGCATTATGGCGTTAACGCACATGTTATTCTTGATAACACAAATGCAAATTGTTTGGAGGGGTGGGTTCAAGGAGGAGCTTGGACAGGATTTAATTAAATGATGGATATTATCACACTGTGCGATAGCATAATGCCTGCTATCGCACAGTTTTAACTACACCTTTTTTCCTGGTGTTAGGCTGCACAATATGCCCAAAATACAATTCATGATACAATTTTTGGAATTTTCTGAGAGAGAGAGAGAGAGAGAGACTATCTACAAGGTCCTCAATGTAGTTAAGTATTCATATCTCTATAGGAGGGTCACCTAATATGTTGAGGTGAGGTGTTGGTGGTGGTTTAGGGGCCAGTTTCGCATTTAGAGTGAGATGTACAAACAGCACATAGTAGAAAATGTCATCTTTTTGAGACTTTCCTCACTCCAAATGATGTCAAATCTTCACCCAGGTGTACTGTGCTGTTTGTTTGCATGTCTCACTACATGCGAAACTGGCCCCTAAACCCTAAACCACCACCAGCACCTCACCTCAACCTATTAGGTGGCCCTCCTATAGAGATACATAGAAACATAGAAATGAAGGCAGAAGAAGACCAAACGGCCCATCTAGTCTGCCCAGCAAGCTACACACTTTATCTATTTTTCCCCTTTTTTTCTCTCCCACCTGTTACTATTGGCTTCCAGTACCCTCCAGCCCTAATTCCCCTCCACCCCACCACCAATTTAGAGAGCAGCGCCGTATCTGCATCCAAGTGAACGTCCAGCTCAATTAGGGGTAGCAACCGCTGTAACAAGTAGGCCACACCCTTACCCCATACTCTTACCCACCCCTGTTTTTATTTTTTTTGTTTTTTTTTTGTTTTTGTTTTTTTTGGAGATAGCAGCCCTCCATCCTTCTGCTCCGTGAAGGTGGAACACCAACCACTGGCCACTGGCATCCCGCTCCATGAATGCCTCTGTGGCTACTGCCGCTCCGTGCAGTAGCCACAGAGGATATAAATACTTCCCTATTATGAGGGTTTTGCAGATAGTCTCTCTCTCTCTTTCTCGCTCTCTCATCACAAGGTGTGCTAAGTTTACCACACCCACAATATTACCAATGCAAACTAAGGGGGTCATTTATCAAAATGCGATAAGGTGTTTTTGCATGCGAAAAGCCCTGTTAATGCATGCAATAGGCCCTTAATGCATCATATCGTATGATGTGATGCAAATTTAGAAAATAGAAGGAGTTAGGGGCAGAGAGTGGGCTGGGTTAGCCTGTCTGCAAAGAGCTATTGCACTGCCTTAACTATACCTCTTTGGATTGTGTTAGGCTGTGCAATAGCTGCCATGACTGTGTGGTAAGTTTTCATTGCCATTTATGATGTCTCCTGTAAGTCCTATTTCAGGTGAATTGAGAGAGAGAGAGAGAGAGAGAGAGAGAGAGAGAGAGAGAGACAGAGACTGGCCATAATGTCATGGCCCATAGGTAGGTATTTGTATCCCTATGGTAGGCCCACCTAGTAACTCGAGGTGGGGATTAGGTAAGAGTGTAGGGGGTTAGGGGCCACTTTGACATTCTACGTGACACCTACGAACAGAACAGTGGTCTCTTGTGAAGATTTGCTGGCCTTCAGAGTGAGGAAACTCACTCCAAGATGAGATTTGGGCAAGGTTCTCTCAACCTAGCTTGATGCTACCCAGGTAGAGAGTCCCTCAAGCTAGGTTGAGAGAACCTTGCCCAAATCTCATCTTGGAGTGAGTTTCCTCACTCTGAAGGCCAGCAAATCTTCACAAGAGACCACTGTTCTGTTCGTAGGTGTCACGTAGAATGTCAAAGTGGCCCCTAACCCCCTACACTCTTACCTAATCCCCACCTCGAGTTACTAGGTGGGCCTACCATAAGGATACAAATACCTACCCAGGTAGAGAGTCCCTCAAGCTAGGTTGAGAGAATCTTGCCCAAATCTCATCTTGGAGTGAGTTTCCTCACTCTGAAGGCCAGCAAATCTTCACACGATACCACTGTTCTGTTCGTAGGTGTCACGCAGAATGTCAAAGTGGCCCCTAACCCCCTACACTCTTACCTAAACCCCACCTCGAGTTACTAGGTGGGCCTACCATAGGAATACAAATACAAATACCTACCTATGGGCCATGACATTATGGCCAGTCTCTCTCTCTCTCTCTCGGTCCCCTGGTGGTTGAATGAAGGAAATATAACATATTTAAACAAGCCTTCCCAGATCCAAACTAAACAATAGCAATTTTACAAGAGAACTCACATTATAATGTAATCCCTACTGTTTGGCTCTCTTATTCTATTTTCTCTTCCCAGTTTAAGACCCTTGTTGTAATGTAACTTTTGTTCTCTTTGCACTTGTTTGTTTCGTATCTTGTTCTCACCCCTTGTTTCATGTAAACCGGCATGATGTGGTTTCTAATCATGAATGCCGGTATAGAAAAACGTTAAATAAATAAATAGGTCTGGCACTTATCACAGAATCTGAAAATGCTATATTAGCATAAAACACACCCCTTTTGCTATCGCATGCAGTACTTACCACATTTTGATAAATACACCCCTTAAAGTGGTAAGTTACCACATGGTGCAGTAATTCAAAAATTTCCACAAACGCACCCCTTTTTGTTATGAATGCATTAGTAACACTTTTTGATTAATCTAGCTATTAGATTAAAAAAATATTCTTAATAGTATTTTTCTATTACATTTGAGAAATATGAGAGTTCAATAACTTTTGGATTACTTATCTAAAAGGATAGAAAGTCTATGATTCAGTCAAATTTACCAAACTTGAGTGAGTATGTGGCAGTGGCACTGTTAGCTTTAACATGTTGAATGAATATGCTGAATACAAGGAAATCTGTATAGGATGTAACTATTGTAGAAAAAAATATAATTTTCATAAATCACATGCTTTGACATTTAGATTAAATCAATTCCAAGATGTTTCTTGTGGATTTACTAAAACAAAGTAACAGATTTTGAGGTAAACAAATCATCTTCTAGGAACAATGCTAATTTCTACACAACTGATTTGAATTTTTTGAATGTGATGGTAAACATATATAGTGCACAAGGTTATCATTAAGAGGGGGTTTTTTCAAGACATAAGGATTCTGATTCTCTACAATTTTTTACCTATTCTATGTTTATGGAAAAAAAGACCTTAAGGAATCAGGCATAAGATATATAAAAGTTCTTCACTGATAAAAAAGACAAAACATTGAATTGGTATTCATGATAATGTGACAGTGCATCAACAGATTGCTTTTGACAGTCTTCATGAAAGCTTTCAGATAGTAAATTTATTTATGGATTACATGGTGTGTTTATATTATTTTGAATTTCCAGTGTATATTTTTGCAGAAATAAATGATTACTACTAATAATAATTATTATAATTTTATTATTATAACTGTATGATTGATAAATTGCATCCAAATGCCTGTCTGATTCCTCACTAGACTGAAGCATTCTGGATATATAATAAAGAAAGAGGCAAAGCAATCCTACACATTGCAGTGTTCATGTAGCAGTCTTGGCTCACATTAGTGATTACAAATAACATAACACTACCACCACCATAAGTGAAAAATTAATAACTTCACAAATATTAATTACATAAGCAAATGTGACTCTGTAGATAATGCAAAATGTGAAGGGAAATTACTCATATAAATACACTGCTAATTGTTTTAAGCAGAATTGAAGTATCAAGACCATATTCCTTCACATACTATGTTTTTTTTTAAACATTGCATATAAAAATAATCCTTTGCATAAATTTTAATGTCCCATTGGCTCATCACTTATCTTTAAGAAGCAGCATCAATATCCATGCACTGTCGATTAGCTTCTTAAAGATAAGTGTTGAGCCTGTGGGATATTAAAGTTTATGTAAAGGATTATTATTATGTGCAATACTTAAAAAATGCACAGCATGTGAAGGGATACAATAATGATGCTGTGATTTCATTTTAAAACAATTGGCGGCGTCTTTGTATGAGTAATCTCCCTTCACATTTTGCATTAGTCTACAGAGTAACATTTGGTTTAGTGATTTATATTTGTCACATTGATTACCAGGATAAAATATGTTCTTTTGTGGAAGCACTTCGCAAGTAAATTCAATGTTTCCTTCTAAACTTAATTTTTGTTTACCCTCATTTGGCTCATTCTGTAAAATGTCCTTTTTTATGTGATTATAGTTACAAACCGTGGTCTTCTTTTTGCTCACTCTCTTTTCCTTTTGATTCAAGTCCTGCAAGATGTCAGACTTCCAATTTATGATACTTCATTTCTGGACAGTAGCATGGAATTAACACAGAATTATGTATTTTGCAGACAGCATCTCCTAAGGAAGATTCATGCTTTGTGAGAGCATCCTGTGGCTTGAAGCCAATTACTAGGCTCTAGAAGTGATCAGCCTATTCAAAAAGGAACCAAAAGCTATTTAGCTCAGGGCTCCAAGGGCATTCAATAATTTGCATTGAATAATGCATTGTTATTACCAGTTGGTTCATGTATTCCAAATGTCATTAGCAAAATATCTTCAGAGAACAGTTTTGCAAATGATAGTCTGTCAATCAGCCTGAGTCTGTGCTATAAGACAGCCGTGGAGTCTGAAGAAGCAGTAAAGCAATATATTTGCTCTAAAAGAGATTTGTACTTATATTAGTCCTTTCTCTAAAGAAAATATAACAGATTGTGTGACACAGTTTACCAGACAAGCATCTAAATTTTGTTCTATGAGATTTTGAACTTCTAGAGAGGGTCTTTCTTCAGATACATTTAGAATTAATTGAGGCTGAAATTCAAAATGGAAAAAAGAGTTAGCAAATCTAATAAGCGTTAGTTTAAAATTTCCTTCATGCAATTCCTCACAAGCATTTGCATATTTGAACATATCTTATATTAAACAGCCAAAAAACAAAAGGTGCAAATCAACTAATCAACTAAATTCTTGCTGGCCACCGGAGGAAGAATAGTATTTTTAAAAATCCCAAATAGAAACTGTTGTAGAGTATCTAGGGACTCGAATGCCTATCTGCATTCTTTCAACCGGCACCACTACTACTAGCTTATGGAGTCCTTCTCATCGCAGGCAACCCCTCTTCTATAATACACAGGATTTCATGAAATAATAGTCCATGAAGAGGCACTTGTACTGCCAATTGCCCTTATGACCAAATGTGAAACAAGTGTCCCTCTCTGGCTAACTTTAGTTCCCCCACAGCTGAGGGTCCACACTCCCAGGAAAATGTAGATTGTCAGCTCTGGCTGTTAAATGAGGTAACTCTGGTTCTCAGTGCATTGACAGTTGGGAAAAAGTATTTCTGTTCTCCCTTACTTGAAATTCTGAGGAACTCAAAAAAATAATTTTGAAGCATTGTGGTGATAAATTTAAAAAATTGTTAGAGAAAAAAATTGTATTAGATGCAGAGAAAGTGCATCTTAACAACAAAAAGTATGAATACTGAGTTAAAACTTTAGTTTTAAAGACTTTAGTGTTTTAACATTTATTTGATTATAACTAGTGAATCTGAGTTTTCTTCCCCACTCTGTTTTATTCATGAAAGGAGTCAACTAATATCAATAAAGCAACTTTTATTGTATGGTTAAGGGTCTTCATTTTCAGTTTGTATTTTATATTTCCTGCAAATTCCAATATTATAAGAATATAATCAATGGAAAACACAAAAGAAGATATCCCTCCAGTAGAATCAAAAACTAATTCCAAACATGGGATATAAACCAAAAATATAATCTGAGTAAAAAATGTTAGAAGTAAATCAAAAAAGAAAAATCAAAATGAGAACACGTCCTCGGAAGTGAAAGATGTTATGCAGTGTACATCCACAGACTCTCGCCATGCAATGGACCACAAGTGATATCAGTTTGAAACACCTAAAATTGCAATCATTTGCCAATTCTAGCATCATTTTTTTTCTTAAAACTACTCTAAAGACTCTTTTCTTCCAAATAACTGAACCAACAAATATCACTCATCGCTAACAAGTAAACCGAAACCACTCAAAATGCCCAAAATATAAAGAAATAATTTATCTTGCACAATCAAAAATGAAACTGAAAATGTCCCTTTTCGTTGGCTTGAAAAAACCCAAGATACGACATGAGCCCATGTTTCATCAGATTATGCCACCTGCCTCAGGGGCAGTGTAAACAGGAGCAGGTAGCGACCTACCCAAAAAAAGGTGGGAGCTGCGTCGACGTCGACGCCTGGGAGGCCGGCCTACTAGCCCTTTAAATCAGGGCTCTCTACAGTGGCACATCCTCTTTTGCAGCCTACCTGACCGGGGCTCGAGCCTTACCCCCCCAGTTCGTCCACCTACAGCTGCCACCGACCCAAAGCCTGCACTGATTGTCGCTGACGCCGATCCAGAGCCCACGCCGCAACCACTGAAAGAGAGAGAGAGAGCAAGAGAGAAGGACCACGATGCCGCAGATGCACCGCATCTCCCACAAACCCTCCCTGAGCTCCCGATCCACCAATCAGCAAGTGGGAGCTGCGTCAATGTCGGCGCCAGGGAGGCCGGCTTACTAGCCCTTTAAATCAATGCTCTCTACCGCGGCGCCGCGCGCCAGGCATCGCGCGCCTGAAGGAGCGCGACCTAAGGGGCCTGCTCCTTAGTGCGCCCCTTTGTGCGTCCTTTCGCTAACCAATCCCTCTGCTGCAGAGTTTACAATCTCCCAAGGCGCTCATGTCTGACCTCCCGCCCGCACCCATCTCCCGTCCTCATACGCGCACTGAGCTGGGGACCTTCTCCCATCCTCATACGCACACTGAGCTGGGGACCTTCTCCCATCCTCATACGCGTACTGAGCTGCGGATCAGCCCAGAAGAGGCTGCTTGCACGGTAATCTGAGAGTGCCATCCACGTTTCCCACTATCGCAACCCAGCTCGACAAAGAAGTTTCTCCTTCAAAGGATCCCCTCTTCCGGTGCCCTCCTAGCCCTAGCACCGCCCGCATAGCAACTATACCCCCCTCCCTCTTTCCCCCTCTATATTCCTTCATCAGCCTCCCTTCAACCAAAATGCTCATCTTTAGTATTCCCAGCTTACACCGTCCCTCCATGCGTAAGACCCCCCCAGTATACCCACACCCCTCCAACCAGCACAAATCTCTAGTGCCCATCATGATTTCACCCCTCACACAATTCCTGGGTCTAACTACGCTTTCCATCTCCCTTTTCAATGCGCAATCCATCCTAAAAAAAATCCCCCATCCTCTATGACCTGCTCACGGATTCTAATCCCGACATCTGTGCCGTCACTGAATCTTGGCTAAAGAACACTGACCAGGTATTCATCAACCAGCTCCCTCTGCAGACCTATGATATTTTCTCCATCCTGAAAAAAAGAGGTGGAGGACTACTCCTAGCTGCTAAAAAACACCTCAATTTAAAACCCCAAACCACCCACCCCCCACCCAGACTTGAAGTAGGGCTATTTAAATCCAACACCCTACAGGTCTGCCTCATCTATGCCCCCCAGGCCTACTTGAACCTGACCCTTCCCCCATCATCAAGTACATCTCTGATAACATCAATTCTGACTCCCCTGCAGTTATTTTATGTGATTTTAATCTCCATGTGGATGTCCTCCCTGCCGCACCCGCCTGCGAGATTTTACTTGACACCCTCAAAGCCTTAGGCTATAGACAACTCATCTCTGTGCCAACACACAAAGTGGGTCACAGCCTTGACCTCATTTTCATTAACTCCCACATAACATCATCTAACACACCTGTGGCCACCCCAGTCCCATGGTCCAACCACTCCCTTATCGATGTCCTCCTCACCACAAACACCCCTCTTCCAGCATCCCATATGCAGACCAAGACAATCTCATTCCGTAAACCATGCTCACCAGAGGACCTTACCTTAGCATTGGACAAAGCAGCTATGAACCTCGACCTCACCAACCCTGAATCTGCGCTACTCTCATGGAACAATCTTACAACCAATCCTACCCCTATCACCCCACCCACTAATGACAACAAGGTCACTTTCGCATCCTTCGACCTCACGACCACCAAAGAGATCAAATCCATTTAAAAAAAAGATTAAACCAGCTACCCACATCTCTGATACAATACCTACGAAAGCACTCCTGACTATCCCCACTGACATCGCCAAACCGCTAACTGACAATTAACTGCTCACTTTCCTTCGAAAAAGTCCCAGACACCCTCAAACTCGCAGTCGTCAAACCCCTCCTCAAAAAACCCTCCCTTGACCCCTCCAACCCAGCAAACTACCGACCAATCATGAACCTGCCCTTCATATCCAAACTATTGGAAAAGGTAGTTAACACACAACTTACTGACTTTCTAGAAGACCATAGTATCCTACACCCATCACAATTTGGATTCCGTAAAGCTAGAAACACTGAAAACCTCCTATTAGCTATCACTGACATCATCCTCAAAGGTATGGACCATGGTAAATCATATCTACTCACCCTCTTAGACATCTCAGCAGCCTTCAACACTGCCAACCGCGAAGTTCTAATCTCCCGCTTAGCAGAGATAGGCATCTCTGACACACCCCTTTTATGGTTTACCTCCTATCTCAACCACAGATAATACGTAGTAAAAATTGATAACAGTGAATCCTCACATTACTCCCTTACTCAAGGTGTCCCCCAAGGATCCTCATTATCCTCCACCCTTTTCAATATTTATCTTCTGCCCCCTGTCACCTCCTCTGTGATCTTGGCCTGCAGTTTTTCCTAAATGCAGACGATGTGCAAATCCTCATCCCCATTCAAAAATCCCTTAACGAATCTTTGCAATTCTGGGAATCTTGCCTTGCGTCCATCAACTCCCTACTATCCAACTTACATCTTGCACTAAATGCATCTAAAACAGAAATCCTCATAATCTCAAACCAACATGACCTTATATCCCAAGCCTCCGCTCTCAACACTTCTCTTAGTCACACCACCCTGTACTCCGTCAGAGACCTAGGTGTCTCCCTAGACCAACATTTAAACTTCAAACCCCATATCAATAATCTCCTAAAAGGGGGTTTCTTTAAACATTCTTAAAAAACTCAAACCCCTCCTGCATGCTCAAGACTTCTGTTTAGTTCTCCAGACCACTATTTGATCTAAACTAGATTACTGCAACTCCCTTCTCCTGGGCCTTCCCGTTTCCACCATTAAACCCCTACAAATCCTGCAGAACTCTATGGCCAGGATCATAACTAACACACGTAAAAGGGACCATATCACCCCCATTCTAAAGGGCCTGCACTGGCTACCCATTCACTTCCGTATTCAATACAAAACCCTCACCATCCTACACAACATGCTGTACAAACACAACCACACCTGGCTCGAGGAAATGCCCCATTTCCGCACATCCAACTGCCCTTCCAGAACCTCCCTGGTGGGTACCCTTCATTGCCCATCACTCAAAACCGCTCACCATGCCCGCACTAGGCAAAGAGCCTTCTCTATCACTGGCCCTTCCCTCTGGAATTCCCTTCCAATCTTCGCCTAGAGTCCTCCCTACGTAACTTCAAAAAAGGAATCAAGACATGGCTTTTCAAACAGGCCTACCCCGATTTGAACCAAACCTAGACCAGCACCCACTATCCACACCCTTTTTGACTGCCATTAACCCTCCCACCATTTCCCGCATCCCTCCCTCAGCCCCCCTCCCCCCTTTCCTAGAGAACTCAACATTGCTACTTCATAAGATTGTATATAGTGTAAGATTCCATTTACTTATCCTGTGATATTTTTGTAGTCACATTTCAAGATTATGCTACTTCATAAGATTGTATATAGTGTAAGATAGCATTTACTTTTCCTGTGATGTTTTTTGTAGTCACATTTCAAGGTTATGCTTTGTTTCTTTCCATTTAACATTTCCTCTCATTTTTCCTTCGCTAGCTCTCTACTTTCCCCTCTTTCCTCTCCCTCCTCCTATTTCTAGCCTTCTCCCTCTCCCCCCCTCCCTGTTCATTGTAATTTCTACATCTTTAATTGTTAATTGTAAACCGGCGTGATGTTTCGTACGAATGTCGGTGTATAAAACCTTATAAATAAAAATAAATAAATAAAATAAATCTGTAAAAAAAGAGAGAAAAAACAATTAAACTGTGTTTATAGTTCACAAAGTCAAACACACTTACAAAAAAGACATTTACAAAGAAGACCCACCTTGAAATGTTATCGGCCTATAAATCATGACCCAGTGTAAAAATGGCGAAAAAATGCTCAACCCCTCGAGCCAAGCACATCATTTAAATGTATGACATTTAAACCTAGAGAACCAATCAAAAGAGAGAAAGGAGAGGCAGAACAAAGACCATAGCAAAAAATAGACATGGAAAAGAACTGTTCATTGAGAAAAATTGTCTGGAAAAGTAAAACGCAAAAACAGGCCTACTCAAAGGAGAACTATGCCCAGTTCTACGGACGTGCAAGGAACCCAAAAAACTGGAATGGCTAACATTTCTCCCATTCAATTTTCTTATTCAGGCCCTGTGGATGGACCGTGCGCAACCGGTAGATCCACTGCTGCTCTTTGCAAGTGAGAATAGAATCAAGGTCTCCCCTTTAGGAACCACCCTTCAGAGCCTCCAAAACTGCAAAAGTGAAATTGGTAAAAGTGGCTCCCTTTTCCATACAACGTGCTACCAATGGAGCCTCCAAACCATGATGTTTGATGGCGCTGCAATGCTCAATCATACGGGTGCAAACCGGGCACATGGTTTTACCTACGTAGATTAATAAACATGTACACCACATAATGTAAACAACACAGGAGGAGGTACAGATGTAGCCAATTTAAATGTGAAATTTTATAGACACTTTAAAGGTAAATTGTCCCCAATAAAATATTGCTCACCCACAGAGCAATTACCAAAGGGATAGTGGCCAAAATTGCCAGGGGTCTGGCTGGACGATCTTTTGGCACTCACAAATTCAGAACTAACCACCATGTCTCTAATGTTTCTGCCCTTTCTCAAAGCAAATATTGGCTTCTCTAGAAAAAGGGGGTGCAAAGCCAAGACTCCCCAGTATCACTTAATAATATGTTGGACCTCATAAATGCATGGAGAAAAAGGCAAAACACATACAGTGCTAGAAACAGGTTCATGTGTGCAAGGCAATATTATCCCATCAAGCTCTCTTGTAAGCACACTGCACAACAGATGTAGGATATTCTTGTCTGTGAAAACATAAAACTAATATCTTTGGCATGTGCCTTAAAATCAGTAAGATTTGAACATAACCTTTGCAGTCTAAGAACTTGCCTCGCTAGCAAATTGTCATGTAGGTATTGAGGATGGCAACTGCAATAATGTATTATGTTTAGTGGGTTTCTTGAAGATTGAAAAACAAAAACCCTCAGGGGTGAGAAAAACCATACTATCTAAATAAGAAATGCTGTTGTAGTTAAAGGAATAAATAAATTTTAGGTTGGTGTCCAAACCATTTAACCAATCCATGAAAAAGCTAAATTCCATCTGAATACCTTGCCAGACCATCAAGATATCATTAATGTATCTCTGCCATATCACCTCATGTGAACTAAAGGGATTTACCCTCAACCAATGAGAATCAAATTCCCCAACGTACAAGTTGGCCACATGAGGGGCCATGGTCACCCCTATGACCACTCCTTTAATTTGCTTGTAGAGTTGGCCATTAAAAAGAAAGAAATTTACTTGCATAGCTATAGTGGCCAAATCCAAAACAAAAGTACCAGGAACAAGGTCACACAAGGTACTTTTGGATAAAGTGTCTTTAATGATATGTAAAGCTTCTTTCTGTGGGTCATTGATATATAAAGAAACAATGTCAATGGTAGCTAGACTCAAGTCCTGAAAAGGGCCCGTGTATTGTTGTAAGATGTCAGCAGAATATCTGACAAAATATTCTGACAAAAGATGTGGGACAGCTGGCCTTAAAAACTTGTCTACAAAAATAAAGGTTCCAACAATGATCCCCTCGCTGAAATAATTGGCCTGCCGGGTAGATCAGTCAGAGTTTTATGTATCATGGGCAGGATATATAAAGTAGGTGTTTTAGGCTTATCCACTTTCAAAAAATGAAACTCCTTCATAATGATCCATGTGGCTTCCAATGCATAATCAAGCAAGGCGTCCATTCTAATCTTGAGGACAGATATTGGATCTGTGGTCAAAGGACAATAAAAAGAAATGCCTTATAACTGGAGCAGTACTTCATTCTCATACATTTTATTTATTTTTATTTGTTGATTTTATATACCGACATTTGTCGGAACATCATGCCGGTTTACATTGTAACTGATTTAATAAAAGAGTGAAATACAATAAACAGGAATGGGGAAGGGGGAGAAGTAATGAAGGAGTAGAGAGGACAGCAGTGGGAAGGATAGGGAAAGAGAGAAATTGATAGGAACATTCGGAGAATATAAATTAACAAGAGACGATATATATACAGATGGGCTGGAAATATCAGACCATTGATGGCAGTGAATGGGAGAGGTGGGGGGAGGGGGAGGGAGGCACAAAAAGGGAGGATAAGTTAAGGGTGGAGAAGGGGAACTTATAACAATGTATTTAAAAGTCTTTGCTAGGGGCGAAGGGTGGAGAGAAAGCGGAGAGGCTAAGGGGAGAGTGAGAGGGATAGGGATTGTAGTGCAAGTTAAGTTTGGTCAACATCTGGATACGCTCATGTAAAGAGCCAGGTTTTGAGCCCTTTTTTAAATTTACACAGGTTAGGTTCTAGGCGGAGGGCCGTGGGCCGTGGGCAGGGTATTCCATAGGGAAGGGCTGGCAATGGAGAAAGCCCTTTCTCTGGTTGAGGTGTGGTGTGCAGTTTTTAGGGAGGGGTGTATAGAGTTCCAGCAAGGTTGGATCTGGAAGCGCGGGTGGATGATCGGTAAAGTGGTGCATTCTCGAGCCAGGTATGATTTTGATTGTACAATAGATTGTGGAGAATGGTGAGTGTTTTGTATTTTATGCGGGAGGCAATGGGTAACCAGTAGAGGTCTTTTAGGATAGGGGTAATGTGATCAGATTTACGTGTGTTTGTGAGAATTCTGGCCATGGTTTTCTGTAATAGTTGGAGGGGTTTGATAGTGGAGAGAGGGAGGCCCAGAAATAAGGAGTTGCAGTAGTCCAGTTTAGTTAAGATAGTTGCCTATAGGACTGTGCGGAGGTCTTGGGTATATAGAAGGGGTTTAAGTTTCTTTAGGATGTGCAATTTGAAAAAACCTGTTTTTATGGTATTGTGGATGTGAAATTTGAAATTTAATTGTTGATCAAGATAGACACCGAGATCTCTCACATTGTAGGCGAATGCATCGGAGGGAGGAACAGTGTTACTTAAGGCAAGAAGCGTGCGAGCTGGGGGATTGGAGATTGTAAGGGGCTCCGTTTTTGTTACATTTAAAGCGAGATGTAGGTTTGAGAGGAGGGTGTTGATTGAAGTAAGGCAAGAATCCCAAAATTGTAATGTTTTAGGGAGGGATTCTTGAAGCGGGATGAGAATTTGAACGTCGTCATCATACATGAAAAATTTTAGGCCAAGGTCAGAGAGGAGGTAGCAAAGGGGAAGAAGATAGATATTGAAAAGCGTGAAGGAGAGGGAGGAACCCTGAGGGACGCCTTGTGTGAGGGGAATGTGGGATGATTCACAGTTGGCTATTTTTACAGTGTAATTTCTATTGTTGAAATAAGAGAACCATTGCAACGCTGAACCTGTGACACCGATTTAAGAAAGGCAGGTGAGCAGTATGGTATGATTCACGGTGTTAAAGGCAGCAGATATGTCAAGAAGGGCTAGTATGTATAATTGACTGTGGTCCAATCCCTTGAGTATAGTGTCAGAAAGGGTAAGAAGGAGGCTTTCAGTATTACGGGCTTTACGAAACCAAACTGAGCCGGGTGGAGGGTGCTGTGATCTTCAAGAAATTCGCTAAGCTGGATATTGACTATTTTCTCCATTATTTTTGCTATGAATGGCAGATTAGAAATAGGGCGATAGTTAGCTGGGATACTGGGGTCAAGGTTGGGTATTTTTAGGAGGGGTTTGACTACTGCGTGTTTAAGGGGGTCGGGTACTTTGCCATGTGAGAGGGAGCAATTGATTATGTCAACCAGGGGTTTTGAAATGGTAGCGGGGATAGAAAGTAGAGTCTTAGTGGGGATTGTATCAGATGAGTGTGTGTGGGGTTTAGCCTTTTGGAGGAGTCGTTCAATCTGTTTAGGAGAGGTGGGCTCAAGGGACTCGCTAGCGTTTGACTTTTTGGGGAGGGGGTTGACAGGGGAGGGATTAACAGGGAAACATTGGAGGACATTTGTAATTTTATTTCTAAAAAACATGGCAAGTTCCTCACATTTACTGCTGGCATTTTCTTCAGTGGAGGGAGGGGGAGGGGGTGGTGAGTTCAGCGACATAAGAAAAAAGAGCATTGGCATTGAATTGATAGTCATGTATTTTAGCGAAATGGTAGTCTCGTTTAGATTTTAGTGTGGATTGTCTGTATGAGTGTAGAGAGGATTTGTAGGCAGCAGTGTCCGCTGGGGATGGGGTTTTTCGCCAGACTCTTTATTTCTCAATTCATTTATTAGCTTTTTTAATTCAGTGGTGTGCCATGGTTTTTTTACTGACTTGTTGTGGGAAATTTTCTTTTTGACCATAGGGCAGTCTTCATTGGCTATAATGGATGTGAGATTGTTCCATGATGATAGTGAAGCATCAGGGTTGGTAAGGTCAATGCTCTGCGATTTTTCCTCGAATACTGTGATGAGAGTTTTGGTAGAGCAGGATTTACGGTAGGAGATGGTGCTGTGGGGGGGGGGGGGGTAGGTTGTGGGGTGGGGGTGTTTATGGTGAGGAGAGCATTTATAAGGGAGTGGTCGGACTGAATAGGTAGTTGATTGATGAAGACTTGGTCTGTATCCTTAAGCCAGGACTCAGTGATGGCACAGATGTCTGGGTTGGTGTCGGTGAGCAGGTCAAATAGAATGGGAGCTTTTTTTGAAATCGATTGAGCATTAAATAGAAGAATTGCTATGGTAAAGAGGCCTATGAATTGTGCAAAGGGAGATACCATGATAGGTATGAGGTGTTTGCTGTGAGTTGGGGGGGGGGGAGTATGGGGGAGGGAGGGGTCTGTGGGAGGGGTGATGTATATGTGGGATGGAGAGGGGGTACATTGTGGTAAAGTGCAAATTGGCGAGGGATAAGAGAAGTAGAGGTTAACAGCAAATGATGCTACAGTACAGATGGGTATTAAGCAGTAATGCTGAGGCAATTGTATGTGTATAAAACAGTAGGTCAGGCCAAGCAAATGGTGGAAGGTTTGGCTAAGACTGTTTGAAAAAATAACTTTCACGAGGGTGTCCATAAGGAGTTCAAGGAGTAAGAGAATATGTTCTTGATGCCGTAGGGCAGCTATGAAGATTAGTGGTGCTTGAGAGTCTTTACTTGAAGCGGCGAAAGTTGAGAAGTGGAGTATCCATGGAGGCCTGAGTGGAGAAGAATTGTGCAGGGGAACTTATTAAGAAACAGGGTGCCTGCAAGGACAAGGGCACACAGGGGGCACAAAGGGGCGCACCAAGGGGCAGGCCCCTTGGTCACGCTCCTTAGACGTGCGACGCAGGCGCGCGACACCTGAAAGCTTAGGTGAGCTTTAAAACAGCCCTACCTTAGGGCTGCCAATGGCGTCGTCACGTGGGTGGGCCTTTAGGGCCTCGTTGAAACTTGGGAAGGCATCTGGGGGACACTGCGGGCGGCCTCCACTGACCCCGATGGGTCCTCGCCGTTCGCACCTTACGTCCCTGCATTGACTACATGGGTCTATATGAGATTACGATCAAGGACAGGTACCCCCTGCCCTTAATATCTGAACTGTTTGATAGACTCCAAGGGGCCAAAATATTCTCCAAATTGGACCTAAAAGGAGCTTACAACTTGGTGTGTATTCGAGAAGGAGATGAATGAAAGACTGCTTTTAACATCCATGATGGACACTTTGAATACCTCGCCATGCCCTTCGGTTTAAGTGTGCACCTGCAGTCTTTCAAAATATGATGAACAACATCTTTCGGGACTTACTGTATCAATGTGTAGTAGTATATCTCGATGATATACTGATCTTTTCTCAGGATCTGCAAAGTCATCAGGAGGATGTTAAGAAAATCCTAAGACGCCTGCGTGAGTACCACCTTCACGCAAAGCTTGAGAAGTGCGAATTTCACAAAGAAGCTGTACCCTTCCTGGTATACATTGTTTCTAAAAATGGTTTTCAAATGGACCCCAAGAAACTTGACAGTATCCAGGACTAGAGATGTGAATCATGTGATCGATCGTCTTAACGATCGATTTCGGCTGGGAGGGGGAGGGAATCGGATCGTCGCCGTTTGGGTTTTTTAAATATCGTGAAAATCGTGAAAATCGTGTAAATCGAAAACCAGCACACTAAAACATCCCTAAAACCCACCCTGACCCTTTAAAATAAATCCCCCACCCTCCCGAACCCCCCCCCAAATGCCTTAAATTACCTGGGGTCCAGTGGGGGGAGGGCGGGAAAACCGGCACACTAAAACAACCCTAAAACCCACCCCGACCCTTTAAAATAAATCCCCCACCCTCCCGAACCCCCCCAAAATGCCTTAAATTACCTGGGGTCCAGAGGAAGGGTCCCGGTGTGATCTTTTACTCTCGGACCTCGGTGCTTGTAGAAATGGCACCGGCGCTACCTTTGCCTTGTCATATGACAGGTCAAAGGTAGCGCCGGCGCCATTTTGTTTTTTGTCCCCCGAGGTCAGACAACACGATTCGACTGCAGGAGGTCGTTCCGGACCCCCGCTGGACTTTTGGCAAGTCTTGTGGGGGTCAGGAGGCCCCCCCAAGCTGGCCAAAAGTCCCCGGGGGTCCAGCGGGGGTCCGGGAGCGATCTCCTACCATGAATCGTTTTTCCGTACGGAAAAACCAAAGGTAGCGCCGGCGCCATTTCTACAAGCAACGGAGGTCCGAGAGTAAAAGATCACACCGGGACCCTTCCTCTGGACCCCAGGTAATTTAAGGCATTTTGGGGGGGTTCGGGAGGGTGGGGGATTTATTTTAAAGGGTCGGGGTGGGTTTTAGGGTTGTTTTAGTGTGCCGGTTTTCCCGCCCTCCCCCTTCCCCTCCCCCTTCCCCCGATTTACGATTTTTTGACGATAAATCGGGGGAATTGTTATTGTATCGAAGCTCTAACGATTTTTGATGATTTAAAATATATCGGACGATATTTTAAATCGTCAAAAAATGATTCACATCCCTATCCAGGACTGGCCTCAACCCACAGGCCTGAAGGTATCGTGTCGCTTCTTGGGATTCACCAATTACTACCGATCCTTTATTAAAAACTACTCATCACTGACAGTCCCTCTAACTGCTATGACCAAGAAAGGGGCCAACCCTGCCTATTTGTCTCCAGAAGCCATCTCAGCCTTCCTGATGCTCAAAGAGGCTTTTCAAAAGAAGCCATGTCTCTGCCACCCTTACCAACACTGTCCTTTCATCGTGGAGGTCAACGGATCCAACGTTCTAAGTTAGTACAGTGAATCCAATGTGCTCCATCCTTCCTCCTTCTTTTCTAGGCGATTCTCGCCTGCTGAGAAAAACTATGGGATAGGAGACAAGGAGCTTCTTGCGATCAAGCTGGCTTTTGAAGAGTGGCATCCCTGGCTAGAAGGCATACAACAGCAAATAGTATTATACACCGATCACAAGAATCTAGAGTACCTTCGACATGCTCAACGACTCAACCACCGTCAAGCAAGATGGTCTCTGTTTTTCAACAGATTCAACTTCCTTTTGAAATATTGTCCAGGAGAGAAGAAAACCCGGACTGATGCCCTATCACGATCCTTCTCACCTCAGGATGTGCCAGATGAACCCCATCATATCATCGATCCCGAAAGAGTGGTTCTTGCAGCCACCTACACGGTACCTGCTGGGAAGATGGTGGTGGCCAGAAGTTTAAGAAAAAGAATGTTGAAATGGGCACAAGATTCCCGTCTGGCAAGCCATTCAGGACAGAATCGTACCTTAGCAATGTTGCAAAGATAGTATTGGTGGCCAACCATGAACATAAGAACATAAGAAATTGCCATGCTGGGTCAGACCAAAGGTCCAACAAGCCCAGCATCCTGTTTCCAACAGAGGCCAAAACCAGGCCACAAGAACCTGGCAATTACCCAAACACTAAGAAGAACCCATGCTACTGATGCAATTAATAGCAGTGGCTATTCCCTAAGTAAACTTGATTAATAGCCATTAATTGACTTCTCCTCCAAGAACTTATACAAACCTTTTTTGAACCCAGCTACACTAACTGCACTAACCACATCCTCTGGCAACAAATTCCAGAGTTTTATTGTGCGTTGAGTGAAAAAGAATTTTCTCCGATTAGTCTTAAATGTGCTACTTGCTAACTTCATGGAATGCCCCCTAGTCCTTCTATTATTCGAAAGTGTAAATAACCGAGTCAGATCTACTCGTTCAAGACCTCTCATGATCTTAAAGACCTCTATTATATCCCCCCTCATCCGTCTCTTCTCCAAGCTGAACAGCCCTAACCTCTTCAGCCTTTCCTCATAGGGGAGCTGTTCCATCCCCTTTATCATTTTGGTTGCCCTTCTCTGTACCTTCTCCATCGCAACTATATCTTTTTTAAGATGCAGCGACCAGAACTGTACACAGTATTCAAGGTGTGGTCTCACCATGGAGCAATACAGAAGCATTATGACATTTTCCGTTCTATTAACCATTCCCTTCCTAATAATTCCTGTTTGCTTTTTTGACTGCTGCAGCACACTGAACCACCAGGTCTTTTTCCTGGGTGGTAGCTCCTAATATGGAACCTAGGATTGTGTAACTACAGCAAGGGTTATTTTTCCCTATATGCAAAACCTTGTACTTGCCCACATTAAATTTCATCTGCCATTTGGATGCCCAATCTTCCAGTCTTGCAAGGTCCTCCTGTAATGTATCACAGTCTGCTTGTGATTTAACTACTCTGAATAATTTTGTATCATCCGCAGATTTGATAACCTCACTCATCGTATTCCTTTCCAGATCATTTATATATATATTGAAAAGCACAGGTCCAAGTACAGATCCCTGAGGCACTCCACTGTTAACCCTTTTCTACTGAGAAAATTGACCATTTAATCCTACTCTCTGTTTCCTGTCTTTTAACCAGTTTGCAATCCATGAAAGGACATCACCTCCTATCCCATGACTTTATAGTTTTCTTAGAAGCCTCTCATTAGGGACTTTGTCAACTGCCTTCTGAAAATCCAAATACACTACATCTACCGGTTCACCTTTATCCACATGTTTATTAACCCCTTCAAAAAAATGAAGCAGATTTGTTAGGCAAGACTTCCCTTGGTTAAATCCATGTTGACCTTGTTCCATTAAATCATATCTTTCTATATGCTCTACGATTTTGATCTTGAGAATAGTTTCCACTATTTTTCCAGGCACTGAAGTCAGGCTCACTGGTTTATAGTTACCCGGATGAGCCCTGGGGCCTTTTTTAAATATTGGGGTTACATTGGCCACCCTCCAGTCTTCAGGTACAATGGATGATTTTAATAATAAGTTACAACTTTTAACTAACAGATCAGAAATTTCATTTTTGAGTTCCTTCAGTACCCTAGGATGCATACCATCTGGTCCAGGTGATTTGCTACTCTTTAGTTTGTCAATCTGGCCTATTACATCTTTCAGGTTCACAGTAATTTTGTTCATTTCGTCTGACTCATCACCCCTGAAAACCATCTCCAGAACTGGTATCTCCCCAACATCCTCATCAGTAAACATGGAAGCAAAGAATTCATTTAGTCTTTCTGAAGGACGTACAAGCATACGTGGGTTCCTGCGCTGTCTGTGCCAAGAAAAAACCACCACCCAGGCGTCCCTGGGGCCTATTACAGCCTCTGCCATCACCGGATGAACCATGGACCCATATCGCTACCGATTTCGTAGTGGACCTGCCATCATTCAGCGGCAATAACACCATATGGGTTACGGTCGACCATTTCTCTAAAATGGCACACTTTGTAGCATTACCAGGATTACCCTCTGCTACTGAGTTAGCAAAACTCTTTATTAAACACATCTTCTATCTTCATGGGATGCCTAAACATATCTTATCTGACAGAGGAGTGAAATTTACTGCAAAGTTTTGGAGATCATTATGTGAAAAATTTGACATTGCCTTGGACTTAACCTCTGCCTACCATCCTCAGTCTAACGGTCATACTGAGAGGATTAATAGGACGCTGAAACAATTTCTGCAATCTTATCTCAACTGTAGACAGAACGACTGGGCTGAATTACTGCCTTGAGCAGAATTTGCCATCAATTCACATCCTGCTTCTTCAACGGGGTCTTCCCCTTTCCAGCTTGTCTACGGGAGACAACCATTACCTCCACTGCCAATTCCATTGTCAGTAGCCTCTCCTGCTGCCCAGGCTACCACAGCAGAATTATCCCAACTTTGGAAACAGACAAAGGAGCTCCTCCTTAAAGCAGGACAAAAGGCAAAGAGAACCTATGATGTTCATCTTCAAAAGGTACCACAGTTTCAGCCTGGAGACAAGGTTTGGTTAAGCACCAAGTACCTCCGACTTAAGCTTCCTTCTGCAAGATTTGCTCCTCACTTTGCTCCTCACTTTGAGGGACCTTTCGCCATCCTTCGGCGATTAGGTAATTTAATATACAGTCTAAAACTGCCTCCATCAATGAAGATACACAATGCATTTCATGTATCTCTACTAAAGCCAGTGATACTCTCTGAGTTCTCCAAGAAAGAACCAGAGCCTACCAGCCTGGATACAGAAGATGACATTGACTATGCCATAGATGACATCCTTGATGTACGTAAAAGAGGCCCAGAGGAAAACTCCTGGGAACCACTGGCCAATATTACAGACAAGGAGATCGTACGTCAATTCCACCTGGCACACCCACGCAAGCCCAGACCACCTGGAATAGATCTTGGAGGGGACCCTTTGAAGGGGGGTGCTGTTGCATCCGTCAGTTGCAGATGGCTGCGACCACTCTGCTTTACCTCTTTTTCTCCCCTTTCACTCTCTTTGGGAAAGATGGCTGCCTCCGGTGCCGAGTTCCAAGGGCCTCGGCGTTTTCAAACCAGCATGGGCATCCCCATCCACTATGCTCACTCCCGTGGCCTCCTAGGGCGTGAGCACGCACATCTCCTACGCTCAAATACATGTAATGGCGTGAACCTCGGGGGCGGCCCTACCGCATGATGTCAGTACCTCCGGGTATATCTAGCCACCGCCTACGCTACCACCTTGAGTTAGCAAAGACTTTGCTTCGCTATACTGACTGCTCTAAGCTGCTCGTTTAGACGCCGCTTTCACTCTAAGGGCCTCGCTCCAGCAAGAAGCTCTAGACACCCTCTCCTCGGGGTCTCTCGCTTCCAACTTCCCTTCGGGGCTCCTCACTAACTAAGACAACCGCTCCTTGGGAGTCTCTCTCTCTATTAAGAACATAAGAACATAAGAAAATGCCATACTGGGTCAGACCAAGGGTCCATCAAGCCCAGCATCCTGTTTCCAACAGTGGTCAATCCAGGCCATAGGAACCTGGCAAGTACCCAAAAACTAAGTCTATTCCATGTTACCATTGCTAATGGCAGTGGCTATTCTCTAAGTGAACTTAATAGCAGGTAATGGACTTCTCCATTCTGCTTCAGGATATTGGACCTTTGGGTACTCGCTCCTCTAGGGCCTATCTACTTTTATATCCTGCATCACGGACCTTCGGTCCCACCATTTTACCACCAGGAAGATGCCTTCATTCTGTGAGTGCCTCTATGATCTGGCGCTCCAACTCCACCCACCAGCCACGGCGTTACCCACACTGCGGGCTCCCACCTATTGTGAACATCTGGGTGAGACTATACTTCTGAGCCTGTTGAACATACTGTACTTCGTGGATCAGTGCCTTACCTTCCTGCTTTCACCATCTATCTACAGCAGTACAATAAAGACTCTATCCATATTGTGTCTGCTATCTGTGTCAGCCTATCACAGTAGTTCCCCACGGGGCTTCTCCCCATGGGTGGAGTCATCTCCATTGCAACCAAGGGTCCACAATGCCATAAACACAACACAACACAATGCTGGTCTCTAGGGTAGCCCTCCAGCCACTCGATAGCCCTTTCGGACCTGCTGTATGGGAACGGCAAATGTGTCAAGGCAGACAGAGGTTGAGGATAGGTGATGATGCTGGAACAAGACGACAACTCAAGACATGGTCGGACAAGGACACTGATGACATGGTCAGACGAGGATGCTTGAAGACATGATCAGACAATACTTGAAGACATGGTTGGACTAAGGTACTTGGAGACATGGTCTGGTGAAACATGAGGCAAGAAGGCAAGGCTGGGGCATGGTTACATCAAGGTCAAGGCATGGTTACATCAAGGTCAAGGCATGGTTACAAGGCATGGTTACATCAAGGTCAAGGCATGGGTATGTCAGGGTTCAATCATGGCTAAGCCAAAGTTCAGACATGGCTAAGTCAAAGTCCAGTCACAGCTACACCAAGGTTCAGACATGGTTATGTCAAGGTTTGGGCAGGGCTACATCAAGGTTAAGGCAGGGTTGAGGCAAGATGAGGACTCTTGAAGAATTGACAGACGACAGCGAGGTAAAACTCAGGATGGAGTGGAATCCAGATTGCACGCTAAATCACTCAGCCGGAAAGGAGGCTTCAGTGGCCAGGAAGGCGATAAGGCTATCCACTGATAGCACAATCTGCTGGAGGCTAGGTGAAGCCAGAGCCCAAGTCATCGGAGGTCAAGACTTCAAAGAGAGGAGCCAGAAATAGTGGATACCCAATGACGGAACATCTGAAGACTAGACGGCATGCTCATCTGGAGACAAGGACATCAGAGACATCAAAAAAAGACATCTGAAGGCAGGTTCAACTGGGGTATCCAAGGCAAGGAAATCAGGACTTTGGACTCCCAAGGCACCCAATCATGGGCAAAAAGGAGGCACTAGAAGATAGGACATCCGAACGCCAGGCCTTCCGGACTTCGGACCTGCCGAACACTCAACCAAGAGCATCTCAAAGGCACCAAAGGACAAGACAGCTGAATGTCTACTGGCAAGGACTATTTCAGAGGAAGATATCTGCAAACAGGGCATCTGAGACAGACATCAGGGGAAACAGGACATCAGGAAGCAAGGTCATCTGAAGATGGAGACATCTGTGGATGAAGACATCAGACAGAGACATTGGATGGAGACATCAGTGGATAGGAACACAGGATCTGACGAGAGGCCAGGACATGGAACGAAGATGAAGATGAGGATCAGGAACCATAGAGGAAGACAAGGGAATTCCCACGAAGAACAGAGTGCCTTGAAGATGCGGAGGAGGACATCATTGGAGACTCCTGGACCGAAGAGCTGGTTCAGAGGATCCAGGAGAAGTCCAGCTCCATGACTGACTCCTTGTGAAGGCAAAGTAGAACTGAAGGCTGAGCCCTTTTGTAGGGCTGAAGAAAAACACCCAGGATGACATCACTAAGAGGAGCCAGGGACTTTACCCACCACTGGCCCTTTAAATCAGGAGAGCTGGCGCGGCCTCGAGCCTAAGGAGGTAGGAGGCAGGACCCCGAGAGCGGCGTCCCTGCTGCAAGTTAGAACAGGAATGGCGCTAGGCCGAGAAACCAGGCCAAGCGTCGAAGGCGGCTTCCTGCCGCAAGAAGGAGTACTGAGGTGGCTCCAGCCATGAGGAGATGGTGTTGGCGGCCCCCTGGCCATGAAGGAGAAGAAGACAGCGGCTCCAGACGCATGGAGACAAAGTCAGCGGCCTCTTGGCCATAAGGAAGAGAAGTGACAGTGGCGGGCCCACCACGGAACACGGCAGCGGCTCCTACACATGAAGATAGCATTGGCGTCCTCTGGGCCGCAAGACCTGCCATGCAGAAGCAGAGTGTGGGCGATCTCTGAACCATAGAGGGAAGAGGACGGCGGCTCCCTGCCGCGAGAAACAGCATCGGGACACAGGCAGGCTGGAGGTGAGAGACTGCTCACGGCCTAGCCGCGGGCAGAATTGTAACATCTGCCCTCAAGACTAGAATAGACTCCTTGCTTGATTATGCAGTGGAAGCTGCACGGATAACTACGAAGGAGTTTCATTTTTTGAAAGTGGACAAGCCTAAAGCACATACTTTATAAGTCCTGCCCAAGATACATAAATTTCTGATTGATCCACAGGGCAAGCCAATTGTTTTGGCACTTACATAAGTAAATTCTATAAACAATTCAATGGCATATATTATAGCAATTTTCAAAAGCCAACTTACATGGATAAAGTGCATGTAAAATGCATTTTAAGTGTGTAAATGCTTTGAAAATCAAGCCCATAGTGGGTAGTTTCAATTATTTGGTTATTTGATTATTGTTTATGGAAAAATACCCATAAAAAATTCTGACTGCTTTGTTAGGCTCAGAAGGGTATACAGTAAAGAAGATAAGAACCTCCAGTGGAAATGTAGAAAAATAAAAAAGGAAGGAGTGGAATCTCAGGATGTGAAGGAGTATATTGTCCTATGGACCAGAAGTCCTATCCATCGCAGCAGCAACTCCTTTACTTCTGCTCAAACTCCTGAATCTTGGAGATGAATGACCAGCAGGAGAGGGCAGATGTAGACCCAGAAGGATAAAGGATATGGAGATGGGCTCTTTCCATTGCTTGGCAAACCTTTGGCAGGACCCCAATGAGGAGTTTGAAAGGCAGATGGTAATGAAGCAGAACCTGTCTACCTGAACCTGATTTTGTCCCTACTGATACTGAATGCTGACATTTAGCAGAAAGACAGCCCATTGCCATTCAGTGCTCATCATATATTGCTGCCACATTTCCCACATAGTTGTGAAACTATATCACACATTTCCCCTATGGCAGGGAAATGTACCTTAACACACAGGGAGAATAACTTTCAAACAACTGTGTGTGGCAGCATATATGAGCATATATGGCTTTGTGTAGTTTTACCAAATTATTTAATAATACACATGTATCACATATGCATTTATTACACACATTTTTACCCCACAACATACACGCATATGCATGTTTACAAGTAAATACTTGCAATGTATTGAAAGCGAGTACTTCGATGCATTGAATGTGCAAACTATTCCTACCTATTTTTAAAAATAAACATTTGTGGATTTTAGATGTGAAAATAAAGTGGGACTTGCTCATATATTTCAGGATTTAAATGCTTAACTTGGTGTATTTTAACACATGAATTACCTGTTTTACCAATTCACCAGTTCACCCAATCCTTCTCCCGGTCATCGAGACCCTCCTGGTTCTTTAGCCTGAACTTTCCCAATTCTCCCAAACTTCCCAATGAGCCAATAGTACACATTAAAGGCAAATAATATCACTTACGCAAGATAATTAGCAGGTTTAAAATTACATGTTGGCAAATCTTTGTACGCGTCTTTTAAAAATAGCACCTTACGTGCATAAATGTGGGCCTTGCCCTAGAACACCCTTAAAATTTCCCCCATTTTTATATGTGTGAGTGAAAGCAAAAATATGTATGTATGTTTGATGTTTATTAAATATCATGTACGCAAGTAAATAATAGTAACATATTAACAGTCAGCAGAAGAAGACCAAATGGTCCATCCAGTCTGCCCAGCTAGCTGCACATGATGGCAACTGCCACTTCACACAGAACACCCCCAAGCCCTCTGTCAAGGGCAGCAACTGCTATTCCATAAAGAAATTCTAGTAGGGTAGCAACTGCCACACCATGCAAGTCACCTCTAAGTATTATGCTACGGGTTGTAATATTTACAATCCAAACCATGCAACTTTCAAACCCATAACAAAATTACTGCAGGCAGCATTTTTATGGGGTGATCTGTCTTTTTGATAATTCAAACAATGCTGCTTGAATGTGATTTGCTTTTCAATTTGGTGTAGAAGCAGTCCTGAACTATATAATACCGTTTTCCAAATGTCTGTGTATCAGTACCCCAGACCGAAAAGTCAGGACCCAGCATTGGCTGTCATCTGATTCCAAATTCCCCATCATCAAAGCAGAAAGAGATGTAGTTGTGTCAAAAGCATCAAGGCTAATTGGGCGGAAAATGTGAAAGTGTCTCATAAATATTTGCTCTGTGCCACAATCTAGCCATGAATTTGTGGTCTCAGTTGTGCTGGTTGGTCACCTCAAGCCTTATATTAAGGGTAGTAACTCCCACTCCATATAGGTTACCTCCAAACTGAAATGTTGCACCTAAAGTTAATATAGGTTACCCTATTTCTTCATTTCTATCCTCTAGCCCCCAGGGATCTGCAATTCTTATACTTATGTTTGATAGTTTTTAAGTGTCTAAGTCTTTGAAAATTCACCCTATATGTGGATGCAACAGTACAATCCCACAGTTTACAATTCAATTAGAAGACATCTAAGATGCATTTTGATCATGCTGATTTTGTTGTGCTGCCAAAAAATTATGTAACAGATCAGTTTGTTGGCTATGTTACTCTTCTCCTCTCAAATACAACAACTGTTCCAGATTATACTGAAAGACTACTTTATGGTAACTTCTTTTGAAATTTGGAGAGAAGCAAAATAAGCTTGTGATTTGAACAAAAAGAGAGCTTTTCTGTCACCACATGTCTATGAAATTTCTACTTATGTCTCTTCCATCTGTAATTGTAATGCTGGAAATGGGACTTGTTCTCCTTTAAAGCTACATCTGTAACTCCCTCATCACTTGCCTAGGGAATGAAAGATGTGAAGGCCATGTCTTGGATAGGAGTTTGGAAGCAGTTAAGTCCTGATTACAAAATGATGGACATGATTACAATACAAGAGGAATCACTTCATCAACTACACTAATATCGTCAGTGACTTCAAATGTCTGTGAACCAGCAGTATCAGGATCATTAACTTGCATGAGCTAGTAAAATAATGATTCAAGTTAAGCATGACTTCATTTTTTTGGACATATTACAGCTTTTTATTAGGTATCATATATCTAACTTTAGTTTATTTCAATTTATATATCGCTCAATCACTACTGACACTTAAAATAAAACTCTGACATAACATAAAGTTGTCTAAAATATCTTTGGCCAGTATTACATATATCATCTTTTGAACAGGTTAAAAAAATTATTAAAGTTACCTGTGCTGCAGAAAGCAGTGCTGAGCAGGGCTAGGCAGAGACAGCATGCTGCTCTTTTGTTTGGGTCCTGTCTCTCCCCAGTTTTCAGCTGTTAAAGCCAAGAGATCAAATGAAGCTGCTGCTGGTTTAGTCATGTTAACAGCCCTTAAAGGAGCCAGGTTATATCAGCACTGCAGGAGCAGGCACAAAAGTAAAATGAAAGAAATCAAAGTAAAACAAAACTAAGACAAAGTAAAATAAAGGCAATGGGGAAAGGACAGGCAGCAGAGGGAACTTACCAAGCTCCTACAGCAGAGACAAGCTACCACAGCCCCTCCATGGCAAGCTACCACAGCCCCCCTCCCTGGGAGTGATGGAGGCTCATCAGAACACAGAACACAGCAGGGACAGCAGCAAGGGATGCTGGGATAGTCTTTGCAGCTTGACTGTATGAAAGAGGCTCCTGGAGCGAAAGATGAATCCTGGTAGATCCATGTAGATCCATGTAGACCCTGAGAAAAATAATTTAAAAATAAATGTTTGAACTAGATTGAGTGTTGGGTTGACCAGTGTTAGTCCCCATCATTTGTGCAAGGCTGCTTTGGTGAGTTTATGTGGCCAGGGAAAGCCCCTATGCTGGGACTCCATTCTACACAAGAATCCAGTTCAGGATTTCACTGTGATTTCCTTGCTGAAATTCAAGCTTGTCAGCTTGCCAAGTAATTAGAACTTCCAGGAGGTATTCTCCACATGAGAAAATTCATTGAAGAGACCAGTGGAAGGATACTCTATTTCCTGCAGTGCTTCAGTTTAATTACGGTCATTGAAAGTTATTTCAATGATTTAAATTGTGCCAAATAATTTCATTACTCCTGGCTATTGTAAGCAGGGGAAAAAAGGGAACGTTTTTGTAATGGTAAATGTTACCCCGAGCACCCCTGGGTACTATTTTCTCTGGTAATTATCAATAGAGGATGGGTACCTCAGATTTGAAAAAGGGACTGACTACATGTGCTTTTGCCAGAAAGAAGGTGGCATCTGAGAAGGAAGGCAGCAGCTGAAGCAGAGAGAAAGAAAGCAAAGAAGGAAAAACATCTGGAACAGACAGAGGAAAAAGCATGGCTCCTGCCATTACACAGGACCTGCTCTGGTGCCAAAAAGAAGAAGATAGTATAAAACAATAAGTATATTTGGTAGAGATGTGAATCGGAACCGGAATTGGTTCGGATTCCGGTTCAGATTCACATGTGGGTTTTTTCCCATCAGGTCAGTTCGCGTTTTGTTTATCGGCTGCCCAGCCGATAAACAAAAAACCCACCCCGACTCTTTAAAAGTAACCCCTTAGCTTCCCCCACCCTCCCGACCCCCCCAAAACCTGTTTACAGGTACCTGGTGGTCCAGTGGGGGACCCGGGAGCGATCTCCCGCTCCAGGCCATCCTCCGGCTACCAGGCCGTCCTTTGCCCTTACCTTGTGACAGGGTATCCGTGCCATTGGCTGGATCCTGTCACATGGTAGGAGCACTGGATGGCCGGCGCCATCTTGTGCTCCTACCATGTGACAGGGGCTGACCAATGGCACCGGTAGCCCCTGTGACATAGTAAGGGCAAGGCTATTGGCGCCATTTTGGTTCTTGGCACCCGACGGCCGAGTGCAAGAGATCACTCCCGGACCCCCGCTGGACCCCCAGGGACTTTTGGCCAGCTTGGGGGGGCCTCCTGACCCCCACAAGACTTGCCAAAAGTCCAGCGGGGGTCCGGGAGCGACCTCCTGCACTCGGGCCGTTTTGCCAGTATTCAAAATGGCGCCGGCACGAGGGCAAAGGTAGCGCCAGCGCCATTTTGAATACTGGCAATACAGCCCGAGTGCAGGAGGTCGCTCCCGGACCCCCGCTGGACTTTTGGCAAGTCTTGTGGGGGTCAGGAGGCCCCCCAAGCTGTCCAAAAGTCCCTGGGGGTCCAGCGGGGGTCCGGGAGCGATCTCCTGCACTCGTGCCGTCGGGTGCCAGGAACCAAAATGGCGCCGATAGCCTTGCCCTTACTATGTCACAGGGGCTACCGGTGCCATTGGTCAGCCCCTGTCACATGGTAGGAGCACAAGATGGCGCCGGCCATCCAGTGCTCCTACCATGTGACAGGATCCGGCCAATGGCACGGATACCCTGTCACAAGGTAAGGGCAAAGGACGGCCCGGTAGCCGGAGGACGGTCACGGCAGCTATCGCACAGCTTAACGCAATTCAAATCAGCATTAGGGCTGTGCGATAGCTCTTCACAGACAGGCTAACCCAGCCCACTCTCCTCCTATTTTCTGAATTTGCATCGCACCATACGATATGGTGCTATCTCATGCGTTAAACACGTTTTTGCATGCGGTAAGGGCCTATCCCATGCGTTAACGGGGCTTTTCGCATGCGATAAGCCCTTAACGCATGCGAAAACACCTTATCGCATTTTGATAAATGACCCCCTTAGAGCTAAGTATATTTGCACCACAGCCCACAGCCTAGTTAGACCAACTCACAGGAAAAATACAGGCTCAAAAAAAGAGGGTACACTTACACAAACAAAGAAAGTGAAAGCTATAAGACAACTCTTTATGGACAAGATTTAATAAAGAGAAAAATAAATAACAAGACACTTACAGCTACAGTCCTTTGTTGCTACTGCCTGGCAGCAGGAACAGGGACACCTGCAAAAGGCAGTGAATTGAAAGCATTCAATTCTTGAACCTACTGTCCATATTTTCAATTAATTCTTAACACCTTAAACACCCCTATCTAACAGTTATTCCTGAATAATCATTCTTGATTGAAGGACAGTGAACATACTGCCATCTCAGGAATAGTTGCATCTTTAGTGTACATAAAAACATATTGTATATAAAAGATATTTTCAGTATTGTTATCAACATTGTTTATGGTTCTTTGCATTTTATTGCTGCTCTTACTAATAAATCTTGCTTACTATGCTGCAGAAATCCAATATTCAGTGCCCTTTTTCACTTTCCCTCTTTTACTCTTGCTCTCCCTCCCTACCTGAGGGAGACAATAGTGGGTGGGGTCCAGTCCCTTCACTTGCAGACCCAATTGAAGTCTTTGCCTCAGCCCCCATATAGACACCATAGCAGAAGAGGCTTCCCCTGGCAGGGTGGTATAAAATCTGCAATGTAATTTTTTCAGTCTGGAATGCACTCGGCACTCCTACAGATTTTATTTATTTATCTATTCATGTATTTATTTATTTATTTTTAAAGACCGACATTCGATCTGAGATATCACATCGGTTTACATTCAGGTACTGTAGGTATTTCCCTATCCCCAGAGGGCTTACAATCTAAGGGGGTCATTTATCAAAATGTGCTAAGGCGTTTCCACATACGTTAAGGGCCTATCTCATGTGAAACTCCCCATTAATGCATGCGATAGGCCCTTAATGCATGCGAAAATGCCTTTAACGCGTGCAATGCAAATCCGAAAAAGAGGAGGAGTGAGCTGGGTTTGCCAGTCCGTGGAGTGCTATCGCACAGACTTAACTACACCTTTTTCAGTACTGTTAAGCTTATGTTTCAGGCCTGTTTTAGTAGAGAGAGAGAGAGACTAGCCATAATGCCCTCACACTAGATAGGTATTTGTATCCCTATGGGAGGCCCACCTAGTAACTCGAGGTGAGGTTTAGGTATTAGTATAGGGGGTTAGGGTGTCTCTCTCCCCCCCTCCCTCAGTGGTTGTATGCAAGAACTACAACAGGTCTGGCACTTATCTTAGTCTGAAAACGTTATCACCATTTGTGCTAACTTAGCTCTTCACATAGGTAATTAGCACAAATTGCAATAAACTATCTAATAGCATAAACCACACCCCTTTTGCTAGTGATACTTATCACATTTTGATAAATCCAGGCCTAAATTTGTACCTGAGGCAATGGAGGGTAAAGTGACTTGCCCAAGGTCACAAGGAGCAACAGCAGGACTCAAACTGTGATCTCCTGGTTCATAGTCCACTGCTCTAACCACTAGGCTATTCCTCCTCCCTCTATTCTATTACTTACTGGAGAATGACAAGGATCAGATGCAAGAGGATGTAGAGGATGCCTTTGGTCTTGTGCTTGCAGCATTGCCCCCAAAAATGCTTGCTTTCATAGATAAAAGGGCACAGGAAGCTACAGTGCATATAAACCTTGATTATGGCCATTTAGGATACATAGCTTTTGCTTTATAGTTTAGGTCTACCTATTGCATTTCATCTTTACAGCATGATTTTGGGGTCAACTTTCAAAAAAATATTTCCATGTGTAAAATTAGCATACATGGAGGTCATTTTCAAAGGAATCACGCATGTAAATGTAACATCCTATCATAGCAATTTTCAAAAGCCCATTTACATGCGTAAAGTGCATTTACATGTGTACAACCCAGTTTTAAGAATGTAAATTCTTTTGAAAATTAACTTCTATGTGTGTAAGTAGCTTGGTACTCGTGTACATGCTATTTTGTAAACATCAAAAGTATGCAACTGCTTTCGCTCCTGTGTGTAAATTTCCAAACAAAAAAAGGTGGTCTAGCAGTGTTCTGGGGTGAGGCTAAGACATAAGGGGCAGACTCAATTGAAAAAACATTAAACCTTGCAAATATCTATCTGGACATAATAAAACAACTACTAAACCAAATGGAACTAGTCATTAATATCTATAAAACTGAATTCATACAACTGGAACAAAAAAACATTGATATCATTAAAACTCCAATTATACTGAAAAACAATCAAAAATTAGAATTAGTAGAAAAGGTAAGAAACCTAGGTATAATAGTCAACACAGAACTTAATCTCAAACAACACATATCACTTAAAGACAGAGAAGGCTACACTAAACTAATGGTCCTAAGAAAACTAAAACCTTTATTAACACTGTCAAACTTCCGAACTGTTTTACAGGCTCTGATATTTGCAAGCACTGACTACTGTAATGCCCTGTTCTTAGGTCTACCACACACCACCATAAGACCACTTCAATTATTACAAAACTCTGCTGCACGGATTCTTACAGGAAAAAATAAAAGAGATCATATTTCTGGAACACTAGCAGAATTACATTGGCTACCCATTGAACAAAGAGTACAATACAAAGCACTCTGTACAGTACATAAACTAATTCAGGATGAAAAAGCAGAGTGGCTCAGCACAGCACTGCGTGTACACGTTCCACAAAGAAATCTCAGATCAGCCAACAAGCCCTCCTAACCGTCCCCTCCGTAAAAGCAGCAAGACTTACACAAGTGAGGGATAGAGCACTGTCCCTGGCAGGACCTTCTCTATGGAATAGCGTGCCCCCGGAAATAAGGTTACAGAACAATTACAAAACTTTTCAAAGCAAGTTTAAAAACCTGGCTTTTTAAACAAACTTTCTACAAAACAAAAACGGAGAATAAGTTGAGAAATAAAACTGGCAGTAACACTCCAAACAACCAGCACTCAATTTTAATGTTAATTAATAGTATACAGCACACTTTTGAAAAGGACAAGATTTGTGACACTCAATCAAATAGTCTTTATTTTGAATTTTATTGTAACCAAAACCTTATGGCACCATTATACTCGTATATCCCAGTTCTTTATTGAACATAACCATTTGTGCCTTTATGAAAACCATTGTGATGGTATCTAACTTAACAACGATATAGAAAAGATTTTAAATAAATAAGAATAAAATAAATTTTCAAAGGTGTACGCACGTAAATCCTGGAGGATTTATGCGCGCCGGGCCTATTTTGAAAAGGCCTGGCGGCACGTGTAAAGCCCCGGGATGCGTGAAAGTCCTGGGGCTTGAAAAAATGGGGGGTCCGGGGGCAGGGTGGGGGCGGGGTGGTCCAGGGGCGGGGCCAGAGGCCTCTGCAAGGCCGCTGGGTCGGGGGATCACGCGCCGGCAGTTTGGTCGGTGTGCGCAAGGTACGCCTGCCTCTGGCAGGCGTACCTTGCGCACACGCACACGCCTCTGGCAGGCGTACCTTGCTGGTCTCCTCGAGGACCAACTGAGCCCTCCTCGAGGACCAACTGAGACCTCGAGGAGACCATGCTGGTCTCCTCGAGGGCTCAGCGCGCGCAAGGTGCACTAGTATGCACCCCCTTGCGCACGCTGGGGCGGATTTTAAAAGGCGCGCGAATAGCCTACTTTTGTTTGCGCTCCAGGCGCAAACAAAAGTACGCTGGATTTTAGTAGATACGCGCGGAGCCGCGCCTATCTGCTAAAAACCTGGATCGGCGCGCAAGGCTATGGATTTTGTATAGCCGGCGCGAGCCGAGCCGCGCAGCCTACCCCCGTTCCCTCCAAGGCCGCTCCGAAATCGGAGCGGCCTCGGAGGGAACTTTCCTTTGCCCTCCCCTCACCTTCCCCTCCCTTCCCCTACCTAACCCACCCACCCGGCCCTGTCTAAAACCCACCCTTACCTTTGTCGGGGGATTTACGCCTCCCTCCGGGAGGCGTAAATCCCCGCGCGCGAGCGGGCCTCCTGCGCGCCGGGCCGCGACCTGGGGGCGGGTACGGAGGGTGCGGCCACGCCCCCGGACCGCCCCGGGCCGTAGCCACGCCCCCGTACCCGCCCCCACAACGCTGCCGACACGCCCCCGAAACGCCGCGACAACCGGGCCCGCCCCCGACACGCCCCCGACACGCCCCCCTCAGAGAACCCCGGGACTACGCGAGTCCCGGGGCTCTGCGCGCGCCGGGAGGCCTATGTAAAATAGGCTTCCCGGCGCGCAGGGCCCCTGCTCGCGTAAATCCTCCCGGTTTTGGGCGGATTTACGCGAGCAGGGCTCTGAAAATCCGCCCCGCTGATCCCTGATTTTATAACATGCGTGCGGCTGCGCAAGCATGTTATAAAATCGGGCATACATTTGTGCACACCTACCTTTTAAAATCTGCCCCCTAAGTGTGCAAGTTGCTTTTTTATAAGAGACTTATGTGTACATTTTTGGCAACTTATTCACATAGGGGCGGATTTTAAAAGGAGCGCGAATAGGCCTACTTTTGTTTGCGCTCAGGCGCAAACAAAAGTACGCTGGATTTAGTAGATACGCGCGGAGCCGCGCGTATCTACTAAAAAACCTGGATCGGCGCGCGCAAGGCTATGGATTTTGTATAGCCGGCGCGCGCCGAGCCGCACAGTCTACCCCCGTTCCCTCCGAGGCCGCTCCGAAATCGGAGCGGCCTCGGAGGGAATCCTCTAACACCCTCCCCTCACCTTCCCCTCCCTTCCTCTACCTAACCCCACCCGCCCGGCCTGTCTATACAACCCCCCCCCTTACCTTTGTTGGGGGATTTACGCCTCCCGGAGGGAGGCGTAAATCCCCGCACGCCAGCGGGCCTCCTGCGCGCCGGGCCGCGACCTGGGGGCGGGTACGGAGGGCGCGACCACGCCCCCGGACCGCCCCGGGCCGTAGCCACGCCCCCGGGCCCGCCCCCGGAACGCTCCCGACACGCCCCGAAAACGCCGCACCGACCGGGACCGCCCCCGACACGCCCCCCCGACACGCCCCTCCGAAAACCCCGGGACTTACGCGAGTCCCGGGGTTCTGCGCGCGCCGGTAGGCCTATGTAAAATAGGCTTACCGGCGCGCAGGGCCCTGCTCGCGTAAATCCGCCCAGTTTTAGGCGGATTTACGCGAGCAGGGCTCTGAAAATCCGCCCCATAATGTTATACCTACTAATTATCTTTCACAATTGATATCAGACTCATTTATTGTTTACTATTGTTTGGGTGGAAGGTCTGAGTGAAGAACAAAGAGAGTCTCAATGACTGGAGAAGGACTGGATGAACTGGTGGAGATTTTTGGGAGACTGTGGTTTTCAATTACATGCACATGTTTTAAAATATACCAACTTCCACATGTAAACATAGTTTTATGCGAGGAAGTCACAGTTTTATTCGCATGGGTAATCCTTTTCTTGGAAGGGACATTTTCCTTCTCGACACACAAAAATAATTTATAGATTGGGGCTGTCTTCCTTGGCCACCTGTTCTCTCCTTCTTGTGATCTCAGAGGTGAGTCTTTTCTGGACAGGGGTGAACTAGTGTTTCTGACCCGTGCTGTGAAGTGTTTTCCTTTGTCAGTGATTCCCAGTCTGCACCCGTGTCCCAGGGGGAAGATCCTGTGGAGGGTCTTCAATTCTGCTCTTTTTTCTCCTTTCTTGCTTTATTGGACCTCTCAGGGCACACTGCCCAATCTCCATATGAAAGGAGGGGTGCCCAAAATACTGTACCTCCTCTCAACAAAAGAGAATGCTTTACTAAATATCTAAAACCTTCTGGGATGACACTGTCACTGTTACTCTTCTCTGTTTTAGAGGGGTACTAGCAACTCTTCAGTGACCTGGCTTCTAGATCTGGGGCATAGCCTCTGCCAGGAGCACCTGGCTTGCAAAGCCCAAGCAAAGCAATTCACACAGAAGTCAAACTCCTGAAAAAAAATCTTTCTCTAAATTGAGGTAGATCCCAAATGGCAGGGCATGCACTGGAAGGAGTAGCCTCAAAAAATATACTAAGTGAAGAATGTAGGCCTCACCAAAAACTCAGTCTGACAGAGCTCCTCTCCCTACAAAATCTCCACTCAAATGTCACACCTCCTATTATTCTAGTCCCTACTTATAGGCAAGGTCCACCCACAGGCAGCCTCTAGTGGAGGAGCTGAAATGTGGTATTCCTGCAAGATGATTTGTGGGCTACTAGGAACATCTAGTGGCTAACCAAAGGAGTCTCTACACACAGAAAATATGTGTGTATGTTTTTAAAATAGACAGGAAAAATATGTGCTTTCAATGTATTCTAGATATTTGAGCATAAAGAAAACATACTGTGTATGTTAGGGGTAGAAACATGCATATTTTCTAATCTTAGAATTGCCAACTGGCTCCAGATTTTCAGGACAGGTTGATCCAGTCCTGGTTTTACCCCATTGCATGCTGGACTTATTCTGATTTCCTTATTGCATTCCCTAAGAAAAGCAAGACTGTAAGTTTCTGCATGCAGGGGAGGATTGGATCAACCTGTCCTGAAAATCTGGAATCTGTTGGCAACCATATATAATCTGCATGTACTTTATACGTGCAGGTTATAGTATTTTATAACAGATCTCTACGGGCCATATACATGTGAATACGGGACCATGTGGAACTGTTTGGAGTGTTATTCTCTAAATGATTTTCTTTCCAGTACCAATACATGTCAGGTAATCATTGTTTCTGTGAAAAGTTCTCCAACCTTTTCAGGGCCCTTTCAGACTGGCAATAGAGCACAATAAAATGCTGTGGGTTCCCAGACTCCTTCCATAGGTCAGATTTCACCATGCTTCCTTCCTTCATTTCCAGGATTAACATTTTTCTCCTTCATGATGTATCTCCTCTTTCCTTCTCCTTCCTTGCCTGGCACTTTTCCCTTTTCTAGGCCTCCTTGGGAATGTTTAGATTTGGTGGAATTGGTCCCTCCCTCTTGGCGAGCTCTGCCTTATTATCTCCCTTTTTCTCTCTACCTTATTCTTTTATTTCTTCAATTTTATTCACAGCAATTTGTTTAGCAGGAATTTGGCTTCAGAAAAAAACTGATCTCCTGGTCCCAATTTGTCTTGGAGCACAAACTCTTAAATTAGCAGAGTGACATTAAAGAAAATCTGACATGAAACCAAAGCTTCCTCTTTCTATTTATTTATTTGTTTATTTTAAATAATTTATATACCGTTTTTATAGTAATCGTAGTCAAAACGGTTTACAAAATTAAACATACATAGTAAAACACTAAACATATAATCTATGTAAATTAAAAAAATCAAAAAGTTAAAATAAGCAATTCTCAGCAACAACAAAAGAGGCAAAAGTCAGAAAGAACATACAGGTCAATACAGTAAAGTGCGGCCGCAGTTACCCCGCTCCTAACCCGCTTTCTACTCACTTTCCGGCCGCGTTAGCCCTTCCTGCGATACACAATCCCCTTTAACCGATTCTTACTGCCTCTTTAAATCACCGGGTAACCCCTTCCGCCCGCGGCATGTATATTAGATGTAAACGATCGAATTAGCTATTCCCTCCCATACAGTAACGCGCGCCCCGACTATCGCTTTTTTACCCTGCCGTTTTGCCGCGCGTTTAACCTGCTAACTTACCGCCTACCCTTACCCTTGCGTTAGAGGCAGGGGTAAGGGTAGGCGGCAAACTTACCCTCAGCCCCCGCTCACCTGCCTTGGCCGCGTCAATGGGTGCTGGTCTCCGGGGCAGCCTCAGTCCTTTCCCCCTCCTCCTGAAGCAACGAAAGCGGAAAAAATCGAAAAAGCCAAAAAAAAAAAAAGTAGCAACGAAGTGGACGGTTCTACTATGCTCGGGATTGCCAGTCCTCTCTCTCCTCCTCCCGAAGCAAGGCACGTAAAGCAGGAGGAGGGGAGAGAGGATGGCTCCCGGACCCCCCGCTGGACCACCAGGGAGTTTTGGTAAGCCTTGGGGGGGGTCAGGAGGGTGGGGGGTTGTAGTTAATTTAATTTTAGCGGGGAAACAAATAGAAATTGATGTATTAATGTATCAGGGCACCATACGGCCGAATGCAACGTATCTGCCCCCGACGAATCCAAATCCCGAATGCAACATATGGTGTCCCTCTGCACATCCCTAATAATTATGGGACAGGAACTCTAGGACCTTTGGCAGCAGATACATTGTCTCCTAGAACAAATGGCTGAGCCTTTTAAAAAACATGCTGACAAGAAATGCTGCCCTGTGCCTCAACTTCATCCAGGAAGCTTAGTTTGGCTCATCACTAAAAATCTATAATTCAAAACACCATCTCTGAAGTTTGCACCATATTTCATAGGTCCATTTCCCATTGAGTGACAACTGGCCCTGTGGTTTACAAGCTACTTTTTTATGTCAAATAAAGTATAACCTTGAAGCAGAAGATATTTGTTAACATGTATTGATTATTGTAATTTGCTATATCAAGGTTTACGAAATTCAAGCCTTAGAACTTTACAGATTTTACAAAATTCTGCCTCCCACCTGATTACTGATAGTCATCAAAATGAGAATATTATACCACAGTTAAAAGAATTTGAATTGATTACTCATAAAGCAACAAATTAAATTTAAGGGGCTAACAATATTATATAAAGGGAAGAGAACCTGACTATCTCAAATCTTCCTGGAGCTAAAACTGCTCATTTTGCTAGTACCAGAAATTGAACATTTATATACTCTGCCCCGACCTTTTGGAATGCATTGCCTTATTATATGAGGGAGATTAATGACCTAGCAGTATTCGGGAAACAGCTTAAGACTATCCTTTGTAAAGAAGCCTTCAGGTAAGTTGTTGATAATTGCAGCATAGCTAGTATAATTTATATTTTATATTTCATTTTTATATATTTATTGTATATCGTATTTTATGATATGGATGCAATTTTATGTTTTTAATTGTACTTCATCTAGCGCAATTCTGATATAGGCGGATGATAAAAAATGCTAAATAAATGCAAGCTCAATCTACTGGCATCTTTACAAATTAATGATGTTTTCTACGTCTCACTGTTGAAGCCTGCCATTCTGTCTTGTCTGGGCAGACCATCCCTCTAGACCAATGGAGTTGCTACAGAGGAAGATATTCAAATTTGAGGTCTAGGAAATTTTAGATTCCCAAAGAGTCTCAAATCAGATGCAATATCTTATATCCTGAAAAACTATGGACCCAAGGAGAACTCTTCAGAGCCGGCCTCCAACCTGCAAGTCCCCCCCCCCCCCGCAAAACTCAAATCTGAATTCCACAGGCGATTTCACAGGAGGTCAAAGCCCAGAAGACAGTGAGGGGGCTTTGGTGGGGGGTACTGTTATCCTCAATGGCTCACAGGCCAACTCTACAAGCTGCCTCATTCACCCCGGATGCCACTGACTCGCTCTGACCTTGTTGCTCTCCTCTTCACAGCAAGGACACCTCTGATGCTCTGTCCTTCATGCCACCAAGCCTTCCCATGTGTGCACTCAGGTGTGCGCATTGAGTAGACCCAGTGGTAGGAAGATTCATGGTGCATCCTGATGATGTCAGGTGGGTGTCCTATTTAAACCCCGCCGACCTTGCACTACTTTCCCTCAGCAATGGGTCTTTTGCCTTGCAGTGCATGTTGCCTATCATTTCTGATTCCTATGTTCCTCTGCCTCATCCAGCATTGCCTCATCGAGTCTTGTCTTCTCCAGCCTTGCCTCCCGCCTTGCCTTTCAGCCATGCCTCATCCAGCCTTGTCTTTGCCAGCCTTGCCTCCTGCCTTGCCTTTCAGCCTACCCTCATCCAACCTTGTCTTCTCCAGCTTCCCTTGTCCAGGCCACCTTGTCTAGCCTCACCTTATTTTATCCATCTTGCCCAATGTCTTCAGTGTGTCTTCATCCATCCTTGGTCTGACTCTCCAGATCTTGACTTCTTGCTTGGACCTAACCATGATTGCCTGCTGTCTAGACCTGGCCATTTGCTTGGACCTGTCCACAATTGCCTGCCACCTGGACCTGACCCCTTGCCTGGACCTGATCACTCTTGCTAGCTGCCTGTCCTGACCGTGGCTTATCTCTGACTCTGTTCATCTGCTGCTTGCCCTGATCCTGTTGTGTTTTTGGACTTTAGTTATTGTCACCGCCCTAGGAACCCACCTAAGTATTGCCAGCTGCCAGATCCCAAGGGCTCAAACTGCGGGGAAGGCAACCGGTAAAGGTGAAGCTCCAGAGTGTCCCATTACAAAGCTCATTTGCCAGCTTCCGGCATAGGCCTCGAGGGTTTGCACTTGAGGCTGCGTCAAACTACGTTGAAGCACAAAGGACTCACATACCCACTACCCTTCACACAGCAATGGCATAATAAATGAGTATCTTATCCAGAGAGATTAGTTGTGCCAGGAGACGTGATCCCTATCTGGTGCCATTTGTATGGTACCACATCCTGGCTACCATACATACCTCACATCTCTCCACTTGTTTTTTTGTTCCCCAAATCATTCTCTGTGGTACCCTAATGTACGACAGTAGTTTGGATAGATGAAAAGAAATCTATTGATAGTGGTGAATAATTCAACAATTAAAAAGCCAACTTTCCAAAAACACACTTCATATATTGTTAATAGAGACCTTCATACATTCAAGCTTAAAAATCACACAAACAGTTCTGTCTTATAATCGCATTTCACTGTCATGGGGGCACACAGTATCCTGCACAGAAAAGGCACACACTGAAGACAGTGAGGTCCTGGCTACTGGAAGCAACAGGCTACTTTTCATAGGTTAAGATTCCCACATGCTATTCTTTTTCTCTCTGGAAATAGGGTTTTAATTGCCATTGACAATATCTCTGGTGAATCCATCCTATCATTGGTAAATGTATGGAGTGAGTGCAAGTAGTTCTTATATCTAATGAATACCTTGTTCAGGCCAAAAAGCTTAGCCCATTGCTAAGATCCAGCTGATTTCTAACTCAAGCCAGTATTGAGGATGTTTTCATATGTACTGTATGCTGCTTATCTTCTCTTTATAGTGCCTCATTAATTAGTCTTTGAGAGATATCTAAATAGTATGCATGGCTTTGAGCTCAATTATTATATAAAGATGTTTCTTTCATAGTTGCTTTGTTTTGTTGTAATTAGATTTTAATTTCTTTTCAAGCCTGCAGATATAGCAGACTTGACAGGCCTTTCTAGGGATTTAAATTCATAGCTTTTGGTAGCATGTACGTGGTAAATTTTTTTATTTGGTTCATTATTTCAGGTTATTTTAAATTTTCCCCATGGTATACTATATATGCAGTAATAACACCTGAATACTATTTGGTGTATGGATATTACACAAAATAGCATGTACGTGTTAGACTGAACATACTGTGCTCTCTTTTCCTCATAGCTCTGTCTTGCTTCAATACTGTATAAAGGTAAGACCAAATGATGCTGGTTATCAGTGTTGAGTGGGAGAAGCAGGAAAACTATTGGACCCCAGAAGAGTAAATGAAGAGACCAGAAAATTACTATCAGACCCATAGCAGGTTCCTCAGATGTAATGAGAGCAGCTGGAGGACAAGGAAGAGGAAAAACATGCTGAGAGTCTTCGAGAGGAATCAGCGTCAGAAGCTGGACAAAGTGCTCCAAAATATGGGCGTGACTATATCAACGGATGTTTTGTTTTACTCAAAGAACAAGAAGATTCTGGAGTCGATACTCAAAAATCCTACAGTGTTCTTTGCAAGAGACTGTACTAGAAAAGTCCAGGTGGCCAAGGAGTACATTTGGAAAGAAAATAGCTCCAGATGTCAGCAGGACTATCAAATATATTAAAAATCATTATCAAGACATCAAAAGTGGCAGCCAAGAAAGGTCAGCAAATATTTATGTGTTTTGGAGAAAGACAAATAGCGGCCCCTGAACAATTTACCTGACACTGTAGGAATAATGTCTGCAGAAACTTTGGATTTAGATTTTGTTAGTGGCCTTGGAGTGTTCGTGGATGCAGCATCAATAAGACATCAGCGGTGAGCTGCTGAGTTATATTTAGTTTAGTTTATTGAAGTAGCTGACCTTGAAGAAAATCATAAAAATTACAGAAATACAAATAAAATACTAGCATTATACTAACTATAAATATAACCAAAATGTGTATTACCAAAACACAGAGTCCACTCCTGTTCCTTGCAGGGTTATCTTATAGACCTCAAATGTCTATAGAGCAAATAGGAAGTTACACACCTAACTGACAGTGTAATTTTGACTGGGATGGGTACTCACTGAGTGAAGTAACGTTTTGGGGGATTGGGAACCAAACAGTACAGGTCCATTTGAGAACATTGGATCTTATCCAGGGCAAGACGTTTTTAGAATTTTGTGGATTTGCTTGGGTACTCACATATTTCAGGGCAGGGAGGTTTTAGGCTGTCCTGTAGATGAGCTAGACTTTTCTTATGGGAGCTGTTCTGACGGATTTGTTCTAACAATACAATTTATTCATCTATATTTCCTTACTAAGGAACAATGGGTTTGTAGAACATATACAGGACACAATTTCTGCTTGGTCTTGGGTACCAAGATCTAGGCCTAGGACCACACCCAACACTGGGGCCTGGTCAAGGCCGAGACACTGGCACCATGGATCAGGCCTGGGCCTAGGTATAGACCTAACAACAGAGCCTGGCCAGAGGTTGGGTCCTGATTGCCAAAGACCAGTCCTAGGCCTAAGTCTGATTCTTGGGCCTGGTTAAGGCCACATCCCAGTTGCTGAGGCTTGGGTTGATGCCAGGGCCTGGAAAAGCTGTGTCCTGGTCACAGAGGCCCAGTCACCTAGGCCCAGCCTTAACAATAGGCCATGCAACAAAATGACACTATCCCCAGTGGAAGGCACTGCAGCAACATCTCTGCAGTACATCTTCTAGGTAGATAATGTCATTTTAAGTCAATGGATCAAGAATGAAGATATCAGAAGGCCTATTTCCAGGGCCTTTGGGCCTATGCCTTGGGCCTTGGGCCATGGTATCAGCCCCAGGCATAGTCCTGGGTCTCATTGACTGCAACCCATCCTTAGGTCAGGCCCTAGAATCAGACCTAGGCCTAGACCCATACCAGGGCTTAAGTGATTGGGACCCACCTTTGGCCAGACCCTGACATCGGGCCCATATATTTATTACAGTTTAATTGTTTGGATATTTTCTGTGAAAGAGTATCTACAAGTGACTGACTCTAGTTTGTTACACGTTTATCATCCCAAAGCACCATCTAACCTCATGGATTTTTAGTTTAGCTTTTGTTCAGATTGGTTGTAGACTTTTAGTTACTCTTTCTAGAGAACAGAGCTCTCCATCTCCTGCCCTTTTGTTTTTATATTTAAGGGAGGAAAGGAGTCTGTTTTTTTCCCTTGAGAGTCTGCCTGCCTGTGTGACCCAGTTTGGATTTGTTTTTGCCCTTGTAATCCTATTTTTGGAGACGTCTCCCTGTCAGATCTTTGGTTCCTCTTCACAATAGATTGGATCATCTGCTGTGTAAGGTTAACATAGTGAAAACCTTTGCCCCTGCGGGGTGAAAACTGCTATCATGGCCGAGGTTGATGTTAAGAGTGTAGTTGCATGACCAGGGCAGCAAGCTCTCAGTTGTTACCCACAGGGGTGCAGTTTAATGCCTTCTTCCCAATTAGGTATCCACAACCCACCCAGCAATTTCCTCCAAGCTAGGAAGAGGAGGCAAGGATATGTAAACACAACAGATATAATTCACTTCACAATATAATGCAAATGAAGAGTTTCTTTTCATTAAAGTTAAATAATTATTCTTTCTTAGTGTGAAATATGTTTTTCTAATAATTTTACTTATACCATAATACTCTTTCTATATTTTCTCACTTTCTTTCTTTCTTTCTTTATTTATTTATTTGACGGCTTTTCTATACCGATATTAGTGGGTACATCATATTGGTTCACATCAAACTGCAGGTAGAAAATTACATCAAACAAGGACTGGGTATTGGAGTGAAGGAACGTAACAAGAGTAAATATAATGTACAGAAAGCAGGATATCCAACTGAGAGCAAGTTAACATATTAGAAAACAGGTATTGAATTGGAGGCATATTAAAAGCAATGGATTGGGGGGGGGGGGGGGGGCTGAGGACCTAATCTGGGAATGTCTGAAGAGCCAGGTCTTTAGCTTTTTCTTGAATTTGATGGAACAAGGCTCAAGGCGGAGAGGATGTTTACTGGGTAGTGAGTTCCAGCGGGAGGGGCCAGCAATAGAGATGGCACCGTCTCTAGTGGAGGTAAGGTGTGCATTCTTAAGGGATGGGACGTGGAGGGTACCTTTGGTAGTTGGTCTGGTATGGCGGTTGTGGGGTAAGAAGTGGAAAGGCTTGTCAAGCCAGTTGGAGTTGTGGTTGTATAAGGATTTGTGAACAATGGTGAGGGTTTTGTAGATGATGCGTGAGGGGATTGGGAGCCAGTGGAGCTCCTTAAGGAGGGGGGTAATGTGGTCGTATTTGCGGGCATTTGTGATGGTTCTAGCAACGACATTCTGCAGCACTTGAAGAGGTTTTATGGTGGAATAAGGTAGCCCAAAGAATAGAGAATTACAGTAGTCCATTTTGGATGTGAGGGTCGCCTGGATAACGGTGCGGAAATCCTAGGTATGGAGTAAGGGTTTGAGCTTTTTTAGGATATTGAGCTTGTAGAAGCCTTCCTTGAGGATAGTGTTGACATGCTTTTTGAAGTTTAAATGCTGGTCAATCAGAACACCGAGATCTCGTGCCAAGGGATGTGAGGAAATAGAGCTGAGTGCCGGGTCGCAAGAGAGAGTGGGGTTTGGAGATTGGTGGTTGGATATGAGGAGCAGTTCTGTTTTGTTGGTATTGAGGGCAGGGTGGAGATTTGTAAGTAAGGTGAGACACTTCTCCCAGAATTTTAATGTTTCGGAGATGGATTCTTGTATGGGTATGATGATTTGCAAATCATCCGCGTATATATAGAATTTGAGGCCAAGGTTGGATAGGAGCTGGCAGAGGGGGATAAGGTATATATTGAAAAGTGTAGATGAGAGGGAGGATCCTTGTGGAACTCCTTGCGAGTGGCTGCAGTGGGAAGATTCAGAGTTGCCTATTTAGACAGAGAATTGTCTATTGGCCAGGTAGGATTTAAACCAAAGCAGGGCTGAACGTGAGATGCCAATGTCATATAGGAGGGAGAGGAGAAGGTTGTGGCTAATTGTGTCAAATGCTGAAGAGATATCAAGGAGGGCAAGGATGTAGCAGTGACCTTGATCTAGGCCTGTGAGGAGGGAGTCTGTGAGGGTGAGTAATAAAGTTTCCGTGTTGAGATGTTTACGAAAACCAAATTGTGAAGGGTGGAGGATATTGTTGCTGTCAAGGTATTCCATGAATTGGGAGTTAACCACCTTTTCCATGATTTTGGCAATAAACGGAAGGTTGGGAATGGGATAATAATTGGAGGGGGTCATTCGGGTCCAATGAAGGTTTTTTTAAGGAGGGGTTTGACAACCGCATGCTTAAGGGTGTCTGGGACTGTGCCAAGGGAGAGGGAACAATTAATGATGTCAGCTAGGGGTTTAGCAATAGTGCTAGGGATGGTGAGGAGCGCTTTAGTTGGAATGGTGTCTGTGGGGTGGGATGCTGGTTTAATCTTTTTAAGGATGGATTCAATTTCCTTGGAGGAGGTTAGGTCGAGGAGGTCAAGGTTAGCATTGGCACTGATTGGGAGGGGTGGCAGGGGAGGGTGTAACAGGGAATCTGAGGAGGATGTTTACTATTTTATTGTGGAAGAAACATGTGAGTTCTTCACTTTTATTGCTGGCATCGTTGTCTAAAATGGGGGGTGGGGAGGACTTAGTAAGATCAGCAACGTATGAAAAAAGAGCTTTGGGGTTGTACTTATATTCATGTATTTTGGACGCATAGCAGTCACGCTTGGTTTTGAGTGTGGTGAGTCTGTAAGAGTGCAGGGTAGATTTGTAGTTGGAAGCATGTTGTGGGGAGGGGTCTTTGTGCCAGATTCTTTCCCTCTGTCTGAGGGTGTTTATGGTGCCGGCCATCCAGTGCTCCTACCATGTGACAGGGGCCAGCCAATGGCACGGATACCCTGTCACATGGTAAGGGCAAAGGGCCATCGACGCCATTTTTTTTTAGTGCAGCTGATGGCCTGGGAACGGGAGATCGCTCCTCATGGCCCCCCTGGACCACCAGGTATGTGCAAAAGTTTTTTGGGGGGTTGGGAGTGTGGGAGAGGCTAAGGGGTAATTTTAAAGGGTTGGGGTGGGTTTTTTTTTTATCGGTGCAGGCCTCACTAAAAAAAATTAGTGATGTGAATTGGAATCGGAACCAATCCCAATTCACATCTCTAACGATCAGATTCCCCCCCCCCCCCCCAGCCGAACCCGATTGTTAAAACGATCGGGCACATGATTCACATCCCTAGTTTTTCATACTTTTTAATTCAGGGGTGTACCATGGTTTCTTATTTTTTAGAGCTGGGTGGAGGTCCCGGCTGGTGAAAGGACATAATACATTTGCAATATCTTGAGTGAGGTTGTTCCATGAGGCTAGGGCAGCATCGGGAGTGGTACATTCTAGTTTGGGCAGAGCATTGGAGAGTGCTGTGATGAGATTCTCAGAGGGGCAGGATTTTCTGAAGGAGATGGTATTACTGTGAGGGGAGGTGCGTGTGGTGGAGGCATTTATAGAGAGGGTGGCATTGATAAGAGAGTGGTCTGACCAGGGTACAGGGGTGCATGAGGGAGTGTTGGGTAAGTGGATGCAGGAATTGATGAAAATAAGGTTGAGAGTGTGCCCAGCTTTATGAGTAGGGGAAGAAATGAGCTGCCTGAAGCCGATGGCCAGGAGGGAGTTGAGTAGGGTTTCACATGAGGAGGAGAGGGGGGAGGAGTCTACATGGTATTAATATTTCTACTTTTGCACAGACCTTCTGTTGCAAGACAGGTTGAAAGTCTCTGTAGGCTCCACTGTTCTTGTCTTTTCCTTCTGGTTCTTCTGATCTTCTTCCTACTAGCCTAACTTATACAAAGCCAAAAAGAGAGGCTACCTCCCTATACTGAGCTTCTTCTGCAGACTTGTTATGTGGAGATTTCCCTAGGTATAAGGTTCCTTGATGCCTTAGTGAACTGTGCTAACTAGCTTTATAAAAAAATAATAATCAATGCACCCTATTCTATGAGAAGGAACAACATCTGTATTCATTCACACCATCATATGTTGAGCAATAAAACCTTGCTTCACATACAGAGTTGTTACTTTGCTACTTAACAATTTAACTGCTCACAGACAAGTGCTTCTCTGTTGCCTTAAATTTAAATTTGGCAACTTGGTCATGAAGGGATGTGAATGTGATGAAAGTTAGTGTCACTTTCTTTTATTTCTGATCAGCTTTTATTTATAAGCTAATCGTTAATCAAATCTCTTTTGTAGGGATGACTCTGAAATATTTGTGCCGTGAAAGTTCATTTGTCCCTTCAGCAAATCTTTCTTTGCTCTCTGTGAGCCAGATTTTAAATCTTACACGTGCAGGGTATATTTGTGCGCGCTACCCGGCGCGCACAAACGTACACCCGATTTTATAACATGCATGTGCTGCCGCGCGCATGTTATAAAATCCAGGGTCGGCGCGCGCAAGGGGATGCACACTTGTACACCTTGTGCGCGCCGAGCCCGAGGGGAGCCCCAATGGCTTTCCCCGTTCCCTCCAAGGCCGCTCCGAAATCAGAGCGGGCTTGGAGGGAACTTTTCTTTCGGTCCCCCAAGCCCTACCTAATTCCCCCCACACCTTATTTTATTTTTTACACCTGTCTCTTGCAGGCGTATCTTGCGCGTGCCGGCCGGCTGCTGGCGCACAAACCTCTGGCACGACCGCTGTGCCAGAGGCCTCGGGACCACCACAGGACCGCCCCCGGATCGGTGCCATGCCCCTGGCCCTACCCCCTGGCCCGCCCCTTTTTCAAAGCACCAGGACATACGCACGTCCCGGGGCTTGTGCGTGCCGCCAAGCCTATGAAAAATAGGCTCGGCGCTCGCAGGTTTAGGTTTTCGGGGGTTACACACATATATTACATGCATAACCCTTTGAAAATCTACCCCTGTGGGTTTTCTTTCAGACATATCTTTCAGTCTTATACCTGTTTAAATTAAGCTGCTCAGAATCACGCAGGGCAGCAATAACTTCATCAGTAACTCTCTTCTATTCCTCCCCTTACCTTTACAGAAACCTGTGCTCTAAACACACTCATACATACTTCCCAGTCATGCTCTATTTTTCTTTTTACCATTCCTTCTCTTTTTTTATGTTCCATTTTGAAAATTATCCCACCAAATCTACCCAGAGAAATTACACCTGCTAAAATGTGTTCACAAGTTATCCATGAAACTTTGTGCACTTACTTTTTAAAATTACAGAGTATGAAGGTAAGTCCAAACCCCTCCCCATGTCTGTCCCCAGAAATACATCTACTCACATCAGATAAGCTTACACCAATTATGACATATGTGCAGAGGTTTACCCATATATCAGGAGGGCAATTTTATAAAAGATGGATACAGAAAATTGGCTAAACAATAAATATTCCCTCACTAATAATATACTGTCCAAAAATAACAGGAGACTGTAAACAACCTTTATATCATCATTCACAGCAAACTTAAGTACAGTCTAATTTTAATATAATTAATCAAATCAAATATGAAAAATGTCTTAACAAGTGTATTCAAATACAGAAAAAAATTGTCTTACAAAGGGTTAAAACACATTACGGAACTTCAAAAACATAAATACTGAAAAAACACACTGAAAATCCATTAAATACCCCCTTTCTTTCACCCCCCACCACTCAAACTACCCTTTAAAACCTACAAATACATAAAAATAGCCTCCTACATAAAACCCACACACTGTGAACAACACACTGCAATAATACACTAGAATGCTTAAAAAAAACAAAACCCCCCAAAATTCCAAACATTATTTAAACAGAAAACAAAATTGAACAAATAAAAATCACAATGCTTTCGCAAAGGAAATCCCATTCGAACTGTGTTGTTTCCATTGGCCATGCAGATTTTGAGGTAATCCCAGAAGGAAATTCATATTTCATACGCAGCTATATAGTCTCTTGAAATATCTATTCCTATATATATATATTCCCAATGAGCTGATATTATTTTCATTCGTCAAACAAATCTTGGTGTTGTCCCAAAACACATTCAAAACTTCAAAAAGAAACTGAAAGCCTGGCTATTCAAACAAGCCTTCACATGACCACCGCATACCCCTACGGCCACATACTCAAGCCTCCGCATACACTCCTAAGCCCCTGCGTCAATTATTTGCTTTGTCCTTACCATATTTATTAATATATACGGTAACTCTCAGACGTACTTGTAAATATCCCCTTGATACCAGACCATTCTTTTAGATCTACTGTTACTGTTCCTATTACGTTACTCTACACCCTCAAAAGTTACTGCTACTTTGTTCCTTTTCTCTATCTACCCTCTTTCCCCACCCTTCCTCTATGACTTTCTCTGTCTCATCGGACATGTAACACCGATAAGTTGTTTGAAGAAATTTGTTGTAGATGTAACCTTCCTTTCATTTTCCACTTGTTATACTGTAAACCGATATGATGTGAAAACGAATGTCGGTATTATAGAACCAAATAAATAAATACATGTCCAGCTGTATATTCTCTCAGACATGGACCCATGTTTCACACCTCAAATGAGGCTACTTAAGGGAAATGTATTACAATCATGAGGAATGAACCCAATGAAAACCAAAGACCAAGAATCCAAACTCCTAAACTCAGCCACATCACTACTAGCTCCTATTAATGGATGAATGTTAAAAGGCAAATTTTAAAAGCCCTATGTGCGCCGAAGCCAGGAGATACGCAAATATCTCCTGGTATGGACACAAATGGGAAAGGCATAAAAGGGGAGGGGTATAGGTGGGGGAGGGGTAAGGATGGGCATGGGTAGGACATGGGCAGTCCAGGTATACTACATGAAATGTGCACAAAAGTATTTCTCCATACTTTGTGTCCCAGTGAGTGCACCCACTTATCTGTTAATTGACAGAAGCATGGTATTCTCTTTCAGGTAACTTGGAAAGCCTGGGCTAACAATTGAAGCTGATGCTGCTGGAACTCTGTTGACAACCGTTTTTTCTACTGCCTCTCTTCCTCTGGCCCTCAGTAACCTTGGAGCACACTGTCCTCAGAAGCTGTTACTCTCCTGAAGAAAGAAAATTCTTCCCTATGCTTTAAATAAAATAACAGAGTGTAACTGGTTACCCTATAACTTTAATCTTCCGCAAGTGCTAATATCTTGCTTGGTGTGTGCTTTCGCTGTCTAATTGAACTTACTTATCTTAGGGAAAAATATAAAAAATAATTGAAGCAAGCCCTATCTACTGGATGCAGAAGGATCAGCAAACTGGATCAGTGAGCATCTTGAAAGAAAACAAATCACAGTCCCTTATTCCTTCCATTCCAGCTCCAATATAATGGACACAACCACAGGTTTCTTACTGCCATAGTTGCAGACAGTCAGAGATTCCTTGCTCTTGCTCTCTCTTTCTCTCTCTCTCTCTCTCTCTTTTTCTTGTTTGCAGCATTGCTTACAAACTACATAACATCTTAAGTTCAGAGCACTAGGTGGCAATGTTTCAGTTTATGCAGTGACTCTGTGGATAAATGTTACTGGATCTGAGTCCCAACTATCTTCATTTTACATGGACCCAATATACATTATGGTAACCCCTCCCTCATTCACTTGATACTGGTAATACAAATCAGCAAACTTGTTAACCTCTTTCAGGCAGAAAATTGTCAGATTGATTCTCATTTCCAACTCTATAACTTGTAGATGTGTATATATACAGTTTTCCTCATGTGCTTGGCTATGCTGGGTTCTAAAACTCTGGATTCCCAAGCAGTTCTTACATTTTTAACTGTCACTCTTCACTGCTTCGACCTTAAGTTTCCACTTTACCTTATTCCAAATGTTTAAAACATTCTCTTCATGCTCTCGCCAAACATATATCAGTGTCCCATACTGCTCCCTCTGTATCTGCAAACACCTCCTGGCAAACAGCAACCTCTCTAGTCAGCAGCACGTCGCATGTCTCCATCAGAACTGTGTCCACGAGATTTTTTTTCTTCCCAGAGAGATCAACACACTTTTGACATCTTAGCAAAGAGTTCCAGCTTTAAAAATGTTCATCCTCTCAAATGTTATCTCTGTCAAGATTTCCCATAGCATGGCACAGGTGCCGGCCACCTGTATTAAATTCACATTGCTTTTCAAAATAACAATGCTGGTCAATTTACTTCCTTCTGGTAGTAACCTTACTCTGGTTTTTCTCACCTCCAAAAAAAAAAACCATAAGGAAAGCCTGTGCAACCTGGAAAGGCTGCAATTGATCACAGTGTTTTACAGGGCAAAATCAGGATCAGATCTCTGTCAAATCCAGAGTGCTGTCTCAAGGATTTTTCTGGACACCAAAACCATACATAGCCACCCTGGCACAGGCTACGGGACATAGGCAGGATACCCTGTTACCACTCCTGCCTGAAACAAGTAGTTTAAAATACTTTATCCATTGTGGGTTTCCCTCATGAGAGACTTGTGAGGAAGTTAAAAAGTCATGGGATAGGAGGCAATGTTCTAGTGGGAGCTGGTTAAAAGATTGAAAACAGAGAGTAGGATTAATTGGTCAATGTTCTCAATAATGGAATACTCCAGGGATCCACTGCTTTATAACATTTATAAATGACCTGGACATGGGAATAATGAGTATGGTGATCAAATTTCTATATGACACAAAATTCTTCAAAGTTGTTAACTCCATGAGGATTGTAAGAAATTGCCAGAGTGCCTTGCAAAACTGGGAGATTGGGCACACAAATAGCAGATTACTTTTAATACAGACAAGTGCAAAGTGATGAACATAGGGAACAGTAATCTAAAATATAGCTACACAATGCAAGGTTCCACATTAGGAAGCACTACTCTGGAAAAGGATCTAAGCATTATTGTGGATAATACTTTGAAATTTTCTGCTCAGTGTGCAGCAGCAGCAGCTGAGAAAGCAAATGCTCGGAATTATTAGGAAAAGGAATGGTGATAAAAAAGAGAATATCATATTGCCTCTGTATCACTCCATGGTGCGACCACAGTTTGATTACTTTGTGCAGTTTTGGTCACTGTATCTCAAAAACAATATAGAAGAAGTAGAAAAGGTACAGAGAAGGGCGACCAGAATGATAAAGGGGATGGAACGATTCCCCTACAAGGAAAGGATAAAGAAGGGATTTTAGTTTGGATCAGTGACAGCTGAAATATGCTAGAGGTCTATAAAATAATGAGTGGAATAGAACAGGTGAATGCAAATTAGTTATTTACTCTTTCAAAAAGTGCAAAGACTAGGGGACAAGCAATAATGTTACTAAGTAGTACATTTAAAAGAAACAGAGAACTATTTTTTTTTTACTTAATGCAAAATTAGCTCTGGAAATCATTGCCAGAGGATATGGTGAAATATGTTAGTGTAGATGGATTTAAAAAAGGTTTGGACAAGCTCGGAGACGAAAAGTCTATGAATCATTATTAAAGTGAACTTAGGGAAATCCACTATTTATCCCTGGGATAAGAAGCATGGAATGTATTTACCTTTTAGAATTCTACCAGGTACTTATAACCTGGATTGGCCACTATTGGAAACAGGATACTGAGTTTGATGGACTTTGGTCTGATCCAGTATGACAAATTTATGTTCTTGTATTAATGATGACTTTTGCATAAAGATCTCTTAGCAAAATTGACTATAACATCATTGCTTACTAGCAAGGAAGTTTAGATTAGTGGGTAGATATTCAGCCACTATCTGACTGAGCTAGTTAGCTAGATAAACATATCCAGCTAACTTGGCAAGGATATTCATCAGTACGGCTGCGCTGCTTAATATAGTCAGATAAGTTTATCCAGTTAACTTTAGATCTGCTTAATGGCAGTCTAATTTATCTTGATAACTTACTGAGTCATTCATCAAGCTATGTTAGGGCATCATCACATGATAAATGGGGTCTAACACACGATAGATGTGCAATGTTTATCGCAACACTTGTTAGCATTTAAATATGATAATGAGTATACAAAATCAAGAAATTATGCATATGGACTCCTACCACATTTTGCAATATAATACCTCATACTAATGTCAGATTTAACGTGGGAAATAACACCACCTCTTTGATTGGCAAAAGGGGCAAAAAAGATTATATCGCACTATAGCAGCTGTTATCGCAGGATAGGAGTAATTATTGTGTTCGATAAAATAAGGCCTTTTCTCTGACTCCTACATAGCAGTGGTAAGCCAATAAAGCTACAATGTTAGGTGGAAGTGTACTAGTGTGGGATACTGGCTGTTTCAGTCTGCTCAACAACAACCACCACAACAATAGCAGGCCAGGGAAGTTCTAATGCCTCCCAGGGAAGTACCCACACTGGAACCTGACCTTCAAGCCCATCTGGTAGATCTGGTGGAGCAGATTGGCCCACACAGGCAGTACAGGGAGCACATCTTTCATCCCTGCACAGCATTGCTGGGGATGCCAGAGGAACATGTTGTTATGAGATATTGGCTCAGGCTATCATGAATTTATATCAAGAACTCAGAAGACCTGAATCCTATCACAGAAAGGTCCCATGCTATACCAGGCCTCATCAAACTATTGTGTACCCTGCATATTATAGCATCTGGTTCATTCCAAACAACAGTTGTGGTTGTCAGGGGAATGTCGCAAATCTCTTTTTCCCGCTGTCTGAATCAGGTTATAACAGCTGTGTGTAGCCGCATTAATTGTTATATATGATTCCCTTGTGAAAGACAGGACTCGCTGGACTTGAAGAGAGGGTTTTATACCATAGCAAACTTTTCAAATGTTCTGGGAGCTATTGGCTGCACTCACATAGCCATCATCTCACCCCATCGAAGGGAGAAAATCTACTGCAACAGAAAGCTCTTCCACTCCATTACTGTGCAAGTGATCATGATGCTCAACTGTGCATCCTTGATGTGGTCACCAGGTACCTGGGAGCTGTGCACAGTTCCTTTATATTAAGGCAATCTGGCCTGCTTGAACAATTTGAAGATGGCTTCTACGGTGATGGATGGCTAATAGGTAGGAGTTGTGCTCCTTTCTGTCATCCCTCTCCAGCTATACGTTTACAGCAAACAGTAGTGCCATTGGGGGGGGGGGGGGGGGTGGTGTGTGACTGTCAAAGAGGTCACTGCAGCAGTTAGATGACAAGTGGCTTGCACATTTAGGTCAACAAGCCATAGTGCCAGGACCCAGATTTCTCTCTGCATGCTGTAGAGGCCTGCTAACGTTGCATGCCCATGCAATGCTGTTTCCACTAAGGTCAGTGTGTGACCAAGCACTACAGTCTTTCAGCTTGTCAGTTTAAAACAAGTGACCATTCAAATCCTCTCTCTTGGAGCTGTTTAAATGCCACTTGTCAAGCAAAACCTTTTTAGGTCCACAGTGCAGGTACTCCCAGGTCAGGTATGCCCTGTAGTGCTCTGTTGGACCTCAGCTAAAGCTGCCCATATTGGTATCCTGTCTGCAGCTCTTGTGCTCTGGCAGACAGGATATCATCACAGAGGTAGACGGGTTCAATGGAATCTGTGGGATGTGCATTTGAGGCCAATCCTATTCACTGTGTCATGTTTGAAAAAAGTGTTGTTCTGGAGGATGTATTGCAGAACAGCCAGGGACATGAACAATTATACCACGAGGCTGATGTCTTTCTCTAATACTTGTGTGACAGCTGTGATGTTGGAGGAGTGCTAAAACTGGGTAGAGATTGCTTAGTTGTGAGTGACATGCACACATTGTGTATGAACCCCACATACATATTTGCACTCAGGAAGAACACACAGTATAACAAAGTGCTATAGCATACATATAGTGTTACAGTAAAAGCTGACATGGATTTAGGGTTCGCAAATAGCTTTTGATGGCTTATGTCAAGCTATAGCTTAGCTTCTAGTATCTTATAGCATGCTGTGGGTTGGCAGCAATATAACAAAGTCATGGTGGAGTGAGTGATGCAACCATTCTCTCTTTGCTGCAGGAGATTAGGGATATAGTCACAGGAGCTGGCATCTCACACCTGTCGCTATTCCCAACACACCAGCAGAAAGGAGGTACAACGAGGCCTTGTGTTCTACCCGCTGTGTCACAGAACGCACCTTCGGAGTTCTAAAAAGTAGATTTTGCTGTTTGGACAAAATGGGGGTAACTTTAATGCATGCCCCAGCCAGAGTAGCAGCGTTAGTACTTATCTGCTGTGTAGTTCATAATCTTGCTCTATATTATGGCATCCCCGTTGATCTTGTTTCAGATCTACCTCAAGATCCCCCATGTTCTCCTGCAGAAGCTGAGGAGACCACACGGACTGGCAGTATATTATTTAAACACTTGCTTCTAAGACTTTATAAATAATGTACGCCAATAAGGAATAGTAGCAACACATAAATCAGACTTTGCTAATAGCTATCTGTAGATCAACAACTAAGGCAGTACAGGGGTGATAGGAAGTAGGAGGATGTCCACCTGGTCACAAGCAATAGCAGGCCTCATCATGTTCTGCTCTTAGGCAGTGGAGACTCTCTATCCTCCACACCTTCATGACTCATCAGTTATCACACAGCAGTTTATATGAGCTTAATATAGATGCTAGTTTCTAGGATGACCCTGTGTTCTAGATTGCATATATCTTAAACTGTTTCCAGGATGAAACTGTGTTCTACATTATATATATATATATATATATATATATATATATATATATATATATATATATATATATATATGTTAAACTGTCATACCTAAAAAAGCAAATGTAATTCTTGCCTTTTAGGTGTAGTGAAGACAAATGTAAGGCCCCCAATATTATCTATTGTGAGGTCATTTGTGTTGCTCTGCCTAAGAGCAGGAAAGAGTTATATATGCACTATATACTCTTTGGGCCTGGCACCTGCAGCTGCAAAACATGTTCATTAGAGATGAACAAGAACAAGTGATTAATGTACTTTTCAAGTAAAATTCTGACTAAAGAGTTATGTGATTACAACATTAGGTGCTAGATTCAGAAAGCTGGCCCATTGTTTGGTCAGAGATTATATATCTTTACAATGGAAGAGGCCAATGGTTTGTATAGCTTTGCTATGATAAGAGCATTAGGGATGTGAATCGTTTTAGGACGATTAAAATTATCGTCCGATAATTTTAATATCGTCTTAAACCGTTATGGAACACAATACAATACAGATTCTAACGATTTATCGTTATAAATCGTTAGAATCGTGAGCCGGCACATTAAAACCCCCTAAAACCCACCCCCGACCCTTTAAATTAAATCCCCCACCCTCCCGAACCCCCCCCCAAATAACTTAAATAACCTGCGGGTCCAGCGGCGGTCCGGAACGGCAGCGGTCCGGAACGGGCTCCTGCTCCTGCATCTTGTCGTCTTCAGCCGGCGCCATTTTCCAAAATGGCGCCGAAAAATGGCGGCGGCCATAGACGAAAAAGATTGGACGGCAGGAGGTCCTTCCGGACCCCTGCTGGACTTTTGGCAAGTCTCGTGGGGGTCAGGAGGCCCCCCACAAGCTGGCCAAAAGTTCCTGGAGGTCCAGCGGGGGTCAGGGAGCGATTTCCCGCCGCGAATCGTTTCCGTACGGAAAATGGCGCCGGCAGGAGATCGACTGCAGGAGGTCGTTCAGCGAGGCGCCGGAACCCTCGCTGAACGACCTCCTGCAGTCGATCTCCTGCCGGCGCCATTTTCCGTACGAAAACGATTTGCGGCGGGAAATCGCTCCCTGACCCCCGCTGGACCTCCAGGAACTTTTGGCCAGCTTGTGGGGGGCCTCCTGACCCCCACGAGACTTGCCAAAAGTCCAGCGGGGGTCCGGAAGGACCTCCTGCCGTCCAATCTTTTTCGTCTATGGCCGCTGCCATTTTTCGGCGCCATTTTGGAAAATGGCGCCGGCTGAAGACGACAAGATGCAGGAGCAGGAGCCCGTTCCGGACCGCTGCCGTTCCGGACCGCCGATGGACCCGCAGGTTATTTAAGTTATTTGGGGGGGGGTTCGGGAGGGTGGGGGATTTAATTTAAAGGGTCGGGGGTGGGTTTTAGGGGGTTTAGTGTGCCGGTTTTTCGATTTTTCGATTTTTAACGATTTTTAATGATTTTTCACGATATTTTACCCCCCCAAACGGCAACAATACGATTCCCTCCCCCTCCCAGCCGAAATCGATCGTTAAGACGATCGAGGACACGATTCACATCCCTAAAGAGCATAGCTATACAACTTATTGGTCACAAACAGAGTGAAGACATTGCTACATCACCTCTATCTAGTCAAGCTTTTGCACATATAGTCCTCTTGACACCATATGAAGGTGAACACTAGCTAGATAGTACCCACATCACATATATGCTCATGTACTCAATAATTAGAAAAGAAGGAGAAGGCAACAGGAACAACTTGTGAAGCTGCACAGTAAGCAGTTTCATGTTTTGCTCTAGCTGCTCTTCCTTGGGAGCATACAATTAGCTTTCCTTTTTAAGGCCTAGACCACATCGTTTTGCATGTGAGAAATGTGCCTCATTGGAATAGCCAATGGCACTCTAGCATGTTAGGTGATGTGTATCCTAAATATCTAACCTAGTGAAACCTTAAGACAAAAACCACATAATAAAAAGACATAACCAGAAAGTGAAGTTTCAAAATATGTGGACACTTTATTAAGCAACATTTGTAGTCACAACATTTAAAGCAAGTCAACATCTTTGGTAATCACATTCTGCAAGGAGAAGATCTCAAATAGCACATGACATTGTAACTGAAATAATCAGCACATATTGTGGATACATGCACATACATTGCTACAAATGGCAACATTATTTATACAGAAAAATTATCTGATCCTTACAGCAAAGGACCTTGGAAGTAGAAGTGACAAACCCAATTTCTACAGTACAGCTCTAATGTAAGAACTGATGCCAGCACAACAACGTGATGGCTTGTGAAGGCCCAGACAGTCCATTTTGAAAGAGTGGCAATCAAATAGGACAGCAAAGGGCCATGGAAGTAAAGTTCAAGTGAAAGCCCATTTAGTCCATGTTGAAAGAGTGTACTCAAAAGGACAGCAAAGGGCCCAATCAGCAAAGTTGACATATCAGTCAGCAGGTCCAGGATTAGACAGTGCAGTATAGAGGCAGCAGCCCCAAGACATGAGACTGCAGCATGGAGGCAGCAGAAGGGTGAGATGAAATGAGACACCAGCAGCAGGACCATGACTGGAGACTTAAGCAAGGAGGTAAGACTATGGGCAGAGCATAGAAGAGGGCATATTAAGGAAGCAACAGGATAACACTGGCAAACTGTAGCCCACATCAGCAAGCCAGCATAGGAACTCTGCAGATAGAACAGGCCCAGCAGAATTCTTCCACCTAGCTGGCATAGAAACTCTGTAAACTATACAATATTATGCGTATACAATCTGTATTCTTTATTATTCAAACATTAAAATACTATTAAACAATTCAATATATCAAAGTATAAACACCAACATCAATTTTAAATCCTTGGACACCTGATTGGTGCACAAAATCTTCCTATTGCACTATTATCAATCCCCCTTTTTAAAATTCACATCACATTCATCCATCCACATTCATCCTTGTTATCCCTTCACAGGACACAATAAAATTAATCTCATCCCCCTATAACTTATTGCACCATATCCCAAACTCTCAGTGTATATATTACTCATCAATATACAAGTATTCAATATTACTCTTTAACCATAACCATAGTATTGACATCTGTTATTCTCTCACTTCCCAGCTAAACATTTTATATCTCCCCTACAAGGAACCTTGTTTCACCATACAAGGCTTCTTCAGGGGTTATCTTCTCCAATTATCTCTATACATCATGTTTCACTTCCATGTAGATATAATTATTCCCCGCTGTCCCGAACTTTCACTTTCTTATGCACCGGTGTCCAATAAATTCCTATGATATATACAGATATTATGTTACAAAACTTTCTTAAATACAAGTGACCAAGTATACACTAAATATTCTCCCATAATACTCACTCTTTACGATGCCTCATATCACCAATTCATCTCATACCACTGCCGGAAATCCTCCGCAATTTTTTATTCACAACGAATTAACTATACAAAAAGATATATGTCATATATCCCAGCTCTATATATGTATATAGTATAATTAGCATCAACATCATCACAAACTTACAAATTTTTTGTGTAATCCTATCCACGTTTTCCATTATTCCTCACTGCCCTGGACTATACTCCGGGTGTACATCATTCACCTAAAAATAACACAAAACTCCTAGTACACCATTCCAACTTCCCTCCCCAATATTAAACCATCCACTACCAGTACTTACATCGACCACATTTATCCATCAATTCCCAAAATGCTTACAACCAACCTATCGCCATACCGGAAACTCCATTTGATTTCTGCCTTTTTAAATGTCCCTTATATATCAAGGAGGACACACCCCCTCCATCTTTCAACCAATCCAATTGCCTTTACCACACCCACCAGTCCTACTACGTCCTTCAACCAATCTACTTCTACCTCCAACACACACCCCCTTTTTCTGTCATCCTGACATATAAACCACACCCCTTCCCTTTAACAACCAATCCGCGTTCATCCTACGTCATACCGGCAATTCTACGTATCTCAATCTATTTCAGCTTCAAACATAATATGCCGCCCATTCAATTTCGCTGTTTAGACCCCACAGATGTACAGTTGACCATTGGAAAATGAATTTCTGTTCAGTGCGCCACAACCACCTCATCACTTCTCCTCGATATTCACCTACACATTTTGCTAGCACGAAAAATCTTAAATCCTCAATCTCATGATGAGCATTACCGCAGTGCACTACCAGGGGAGATCCTTCTTTCTGGATCCAAATGGTACTACTTTTCTTATGTTCTTATGTTCCTGTCTTTTAACCAACTTGCAATCCACAAAAGGACATTACCTCCTATCCCTTGACTTTTTAGTTTTCTTAGAAGCCTCTCATGTGGGACTTTGTTGAATGCCTTCTGAAAATCCAAATACACCACATCTACCGGTTCTGCTTTATCCACTGTGGGTAACCGAGGCTGCATTGCTGGTACCTGGGGCTTCACGGTGGGACCGGGAATTTTCTGGGCGAGAGCTGAGGAAACAAAAAATATGATATAAGTATGAATGCTAACAAATGAGGATGTACTGTTTTGCATAAGATGTGCATTCAATGTGAGCATCCTATGCATAAACATTGTGGACATCTGTAGCAGATTTCACTTTTACAAATGATGTGACTTACTGGCCCCAGTTCGCGTCATGTCCAGGGCCACATCCGTGACCTCAAAGATGTCTGGTCCCAACCGTTCAATGAGTTGCTCCTCAATTGGCATTAGATTGATTGGGCAAAAGGCTCCTCCTCCGGTCTGGTGCATTTATTTGTTTCTGCTTGCCACCTTAATCTTTAACTGTGCCTTGATGTCCTGGTAGCAGTGGGCCATTTACTCTCCAGTCCTCTTGATGCCACTGCGTTGTGATATGGCCTGCTCGATGGTCCATCACATCTGACCCTTGGCAGCTCTGAATGTGTTCGCAGCCCGGTTGATGAAGAGCAGGGAGTAATTTCCCAGGACACAGGAGATGAGTTGCTCGTTGTCCTCCATGCTGAACTTGTAGACTTGTAGCCATGGATGAGCTGCTGCCAGGCTGACGGAGGAACAAATTGCCACTTCCAGAGAGGTGGTATCATTGTCCTCACGCTCACTCTCACTCCCCTCCCTTCCTCCCCTCCTCCCCCACTCCTGCCCCTGTCCTGACAACTCCCCCATTTCCTCTCTTGACTAGCCCTATCCTGCTATCCTCCTCCCTCCAAACTCACCTGCCTAGACTCTTCCCCCTCCCACCTCCTCCTATCCCTTCCCTCCTCGCTATCACTACTCCTCCTCCCATTCCTGCCCTCCTCCTCACTTCTTCACTCCCTCCTCCTTCTTTCCTCATCTCTCTCACCAAGGGCCAGATTTTAAAAGGGTTACACGCATAAGGTACGCACGTAACCCTTTTAAAACGCCCCTGCATGTGCCGAGCCTATTTTGCATAGGCTCGGCGGCACGCGCAAGCCCCGGGACGTGCGTAAGTCCCGGGGCTTGCAAAAAGGGGTGGTCGGGGGCATGGCTAGGAGGCGTGGTGTCAGTTTGGGGGCATGTTTGGGGCATGTGGATGGTCCAAGGGCGTGGCCAAGTGCCCCGACCTAGCGGCCTGTGTCGGGGCCTGCCGCGCCAGAAGACAGCCGGCACGCGTAAGTTACTACTGCCCGGAGGCAGTAGTAACTTTTGGAATAAAGGTAGGGGGGGGGGGGGTTAGATAGGGCCGCGAGGGTGGGTTAGGTAGGGGAAGGGAGGGGAAGGTGTGGGGGGGGTGGTGGTGGAAGGAAAGTTCCCTCCAAGGCCGCTCTGATTTCGGAGTGGCCTCGGAGGGAACGGGCAGCGCGCACAGGGCTCAGCACGCACAAGTTGCACAAATGTGCACCCCCTTGCATGCGCCGACCCTGCATTTTATAAGATATGCGCAGCTACACGCATATGTTATAAAATCCAGCGTACTTTTGTTCGCACCTGGTACGCGAACAAAAGTACACGCGCGCGCTCTTTTTAAAAAAATGTACCTCCAAGCCTGCTATGATCCATCCTCTCCTCACCATTCCTCTCCACACTACTTAGTTACCACAACACTCCTCTACTCCTCAGTACTCCTCCATTCCTACACTCCTCAGCATTCCTCCCCTTCTCCACATAAAGGGATAGACAAACAAACTAGACAAACACATAAAACTAACACTCTTCTTTCATACACAGATAAACACAAGAGACAAAGGTAAAAGTAAACAGATGAAACAAAAGAACCAGGACAACACAATCAGGTAATTGACAAATGAACTCCTCTAATCAATGCCCTCACCATGCTCCTCTGCTCCTCTAATTCCTGATATACCCTCAAAGAGGCAGCTGCAGGAAACCAGTATATATGACCAAAAAAATAATGCACCATATGTAAAATGACGCATGACACGTAAAATAACATGTGACATGGTGTAGAATTTCCTTAATTTCCCCAGCCATGCCCATCTTTTTATCATGACCTGCTAACGCTCTATATTTTGGCTTTATTTACCATGGCTTTATGACTCTATGAGTTAAGAACATAAGAACATGCCATACTGGGTCAGACCAAGGGTCCATCAAGCCCAGCATCCTGTTTCCAACAGTGGCCAATCCAGGCCATAAGAACCTGGCAAGTACCCAAGAACTAAGTCTATTCCATGCTACTGTTACTAGTAATAGCAGTGGCTATTTTCTAAGTCAACTTAATTAATAGCAAATGGACTTCTCCTCCAAGAACTTATCCAATCCTTTTTTAAACACAGCTACACTAACTGCATTAACCACATCCTCTGGCAACAAATTCCATAGTTTAATTGTGCATTGAGTGAAAAAGAACTTTCTCCAATTAGTTTTAAATGTGCCACATGCTAACTTCAAGGAGTGCCCCCTAGTTTTTCTATTATCTGAAAGAGTAAATAACTGATTCAACTAACCCGTTCTAGACTTCTCATGATTTTAAACACCTCTATCATATCCCCCTCAGCCGTCTCTTCTTCAAGCTGAAAAGTCCTAACCTCTTTAGTCTTTCCTCATAGGGGAGCTGTTCCATTCCCTTTATCATTTTGGTCGCCCTTCTCCGTACCTTCTCCATTGCAACTATATCTTTTTTGAGATGTGGTGACCAGAATTGTACACAGTATTCAAGGTGCGGTCTCACCATGGAGTGATATAGAGGCATTATGACATTTTCCGTTTTATTCACCATTCCCTTTCTAATAATTCCCAACATCCTGTTTGCTTTTTTGACTGCCGCAGCACACTGAACCGACGATTTCAATGTGTTATCCACTATGACGCCTAGATCTCTTTCTTGGGTGTTAGCTCCTAAAATGGAACCTAACATTGTGTAACTTTAGCATGGGTTATTTTTCCCTATATGCATCACCTTGCACTTATCTGGCAGAATTATGAATCCTGCGAAAACGGGGGCGGGCGGGTGAAGCTGCCGGCTTTCGCACCGAATAGCGCCACCGTGAATTTGCTACTTCTGACGATAATGTTAGTAACATTATCGCCGGCAGTGAAAACACCACCAACTCTTCCCCTCCCACCCCTACTCTTCCCTTCCCCCTAATTTGCATTCTATCACATGCAAAAAAGCCCTTTTCGTATGCGATAGAGGCTTATCTCACGTGATACAGCCATATCGCGTATGATAAGCCTTTGATAAATGACTCCCTAAGTTAGTCAGAAAGGTAGCTTCTTCCGGAACATGCCTATCTCGCCCACCACTTTAGCCAGATAACTTTTGGTTGGATAGCTACTTATTTGGTTAATTGCAACCACTGAATGTGGCTGAAATATTGACAACTGGATGTCCAAACTTATCTGGCTAAGTGGTGCTGAATACTGATCTCAGAAGATTTACATGCCAACACATCAAATTGCAAACATGTTTGAAAATGCAATATCATGTGCAAAAAATTCAAATAGCATGTGTAATTGTATTTGTAAATTTCTACTTTCGCTGTTTGCCATTTTTTGCTTACTAGCTCATTCGTAAAATTTATGCAAAATCATAATGAGCTGAGAAATCATGAAAATCATCTCTATAGTGATTCACCTTAAGTTAAATATTGCACAAAGATATTTGCAACTTAGTCTTTTTCCATGAAATATAATTACACCTTAGGGAGATAACATTTTCTTCAAATATAGTATGCAATTTTGCACAGAAAATACTGTGGATCTAATTTGCATAGTACTTATCTGAGGCAACACTGTAAGAAGCACTTCCTGTAGTGCCATCTCTTTTCAGTGAAAATCTTGCCAGTTAATACATGGACCCCCTAGTATGGTCCATAAGATTTTCCATTCTATCTAATTAGTGAATTATTAGCATCAAGCCATATTAGTTGTTAAATGACAGCCTACAATTTAGTCTCACAGATTGCTCATGTGTTTGGGCTGTTTATTATGAATTCTGCCTGTAGTATGTGTTATACAGTTAGGGGCAGATATTAAAAGGGTTATGCGCATATATTATGCGCATAACCCCGAAAATCCCACTCCTGCACACGCCGAGCCTATTTTGCATAGGCCCGGCGATGCGCGCAAGCCCCGGGATGCATGTAAGTCCCAGGGCTTGAAAAAAAGGGTGGGGCGGTCAGGGGGTGGGGCATGGGCATGGCCAGGGGCCTCTCCACTGCTGCTAGGCCCGGGGATCGTGCGCTGGCACTCAGGAGGGTGTGCAACCTTCGCCTGCCCAGAGGCAGGCGTAAATAAAAATATAAAGGTAGGGGGGGAATTTAGGTAGGGCTGGGGGGCGGGTTAGATAGGGGAAGGGAGGGGAAGGTGGGGGGGGGCGGAAGGAAAGTTCCCTCCGAGGCCGCTCCGATTTCGGAGTGCCCTCGGAGGGAACGGGGAAAGCCATCAGGGCTCCCCTAGGGCTCGGCGCACGCAAGGTGCACAAGTGTGCACCCCCTTGCGTGCGCCGACCCTGGATTTTATAACATGCATGCGGCTGCGCATGCATGTTATAAAATCGGGCATAGATTTGTGTGCGCCAGGTTGCGTGCACAAATCTATGCCCGTGTGTAGGTACGAATATCTGGCCCTATGTGTATTAGGGATGTGCAGAGCAAAAGTTTAAGTTCATAAGTCCATAAGTCGAAAGGGGGTCCCATTTGCGGTCAATATGGACATATGGAGAATTCCATAAGTTGAGTCTATGTCCATACGTGGCCTCCTGACCCCCCCAAGCTGGCCAAAAGTTCTTTTTGGGCCCAACGAGAGTCCCAGAGGGAACCCGCGGGGAATCATGTGACGCCGCGTCACTCCGACGTGGCGCCGACGTCACGTGCTCCTCGCAAAGGAGTTCAGGAATGGCGTCCTGACTCCCCGCTGGATCACCAGGGAGTTGTGGTAAGTCTTGGGGGGGCGGATTAAGGAGGGTGAGGGGTTTAAATTTTTATTTTGGATCAACAATCGCGATTTCCAACGTATTCAACATAGCTATGTTGAATAAGTTGGAAATCCGATCGTTTTCGCCTCATCACTTTTTTAAGTTAAAAAAAAAAATAAGTTGCGTTTTACATTTAAGTTCAAAACGAATGCACACCCCTAATGTGTATATTCTGTAAATATCTGTAGTTATTGTAGGAACAACTTATTACAATTTTGTTTGTTCTCTTTATCTCCACAGGAAATCTCCAGGTGCTACATGCACTAGTGAAGACAGCTTCATGATAGTTTGTCCCTTCATGTCTTTTATGTTGTGCTTGCTGAGATGATCAGTCAAAGTATAATTTTTGATAATGTTAGCTATTGAGAACTGAAGAAGACTACACTGTATTCTATCTATTGCCCACACAGTATTATGAAACAGATGGAATAAATGAATATGTCATATTCATTACGTGTGACTATTGCTGATATTGTGTGAAGGACAAGGAATGCAGGTTAATTTTCATCTTCTACATTGATGCTATTATATTTGACAGTAACAAAATTATATTTTGACTAGAAATATAAGTAGTGCAGAGTTCTAGAAGCCATAATAGCCCTAGAGCAGGGGTAACCAACTCCAGTCATTGAAAGCCGCAAATTGGCCAGGTTTTCAGGATATCCACAGTGAGAGCACTGAGAGGAGAGGATCACCTTGCTGTTGGCTGAAAGGAATCAGTAAGTTTTTGCTTGGGACATTGTCTTTTTTAAAAGTATTGGGGCAACATTATTTATTTATTTATTTATTTATTTTTAATTTTTATATACCGGAATTCCTGTATACAATACAAATCAGTCCGGTTTACATGAAATGAAAAGATAGTCCTGGTCTGGGAAGTCAGACCGGGGTTGGGAATATTATTTATTGTGTTTGTGTGTTTGTGTTTTTAATAGTCAGTAAGGCAGTGAATAAACAAGTTAGACTGTTTGTATTTTTAAATAGTCAGTCAATAAGGCAGCTAGTAAGCAGTAGGTAGTGTGTTTATTTTTAAAAGTCTGTAAGGCAGCTAGTAAACAGAACTGAGTGTTTGTATTTAAAAAAAAAAAACAACCCACAAAAAGTAGCCAGAAGCTAGAAATAAACTAGGAGCAGTGAATACCTAAAAAGGTTGAAAAGTTCAGCTCAGTTACTCACCTTGGAAAGGTGTTGAGGTATTGTGATTTGGTTTGAATAGGTACCCGTAGCTCATCCCTTAATTTATAGGCAGGTGCCACTTTCACAAAAAAAAAAAACCAACAACAACAACAAAAACTTTATTTATAGTTTGATCAGACCCCGGTAGGCCACTACCAGATATATTGTTAATTCACTAATACATTTAAAGGACGTTAGACACATTCGTACTCCCATAGCAACCTAAAACATAACTAGGAACTGATCAAAATTGATGAAGGCAGCAGTCCAGCAGCAAGAGGGAGGCTTCCCAGTCTTTTGCATCAATTGTCACATGTATGATTTTTTACCCACCGGTGAGAAGTTGTACATGTGCATGCGATGCAAAGAGCTCCTGGCTCTCAGAGAATGAGTCCGATCTCTGGAAGCTAGAGTGGCAGACCTGGAGGAGCTGAGGCAGACAGAGAGGTATATAGATGAGACCTTCAGGGTCATAGTAGCCAATTCCAACTTCAGACTGGCAGCCCTGATGCTGCCTTGGAGGAAGAAGGTCTCATGATTGGAGAGCATCAACCAGGTGCAGCAGGAAAGGATCCTGTAGCAAGGACCTGCTCTCCAGGTGATGCATTGTCCTTTCGCACTGAGGATATCTCCCCAAGGCCTACTGCCCAGGAGGGAAGGGTTAGGTCGGCCGTCATAGTTGGTGATTCGATTATTAGGAATGAAGATAGCTGGGTGGCTGGTGGGCGTGAGGATCGCCTGATAACATGCTTACCTGGTGCAAAGGTGGCGGACCTCACGCGTCACCTAGATAGGATTTTAGATAGTGCTGGGGAGGAGCCAGCTGTCATGGTACATGTGGGCACCGACATAGGAAAATGTGGGAGGGAGGTTCTGGAAGCCAAATTTAGGCTCTTAGGTAGAAAGCTTAAATCCAGAACCTCCAGGGTAGCATTCTCTGAAATGCTCCCTGTTCCACGCGCAGGTCACCAGAGGCAGGCAGAGCTCCGGAGTCTCAATGCATGGATGAGACGATGGTGCAAGGAGAGGGATTCAGTTTTGTTAGGAACTGGGCAACCTTTTGGGGAAGGGGGAGTCTCTTCCGAAGGGATGGGCTCCACCTTAACCAAGGTGGAACCAGACTGCTGGCGCTAACCTTTAAAAAGGAGATTGAGCAGCTTTTAAACAAAGGGGAAAGCCGACAGTCGCTCAGCAGCGCATGGTTCAGAGAGAGGTATCTTCAAAGGATACTAATGATGCATTAGAATTAGGGCATCCCGACAGTGAGGTTCCAATAATAAGAAAAGTAGTCCAAGTGCATGTAACTAAAAACTCACCTGAGCTAAAAAAATTCTAACTTATCCCTATCAATTAAAATACAAACAAAAAACAAACTTTGAAATGTTTGTATGCTAATGCCAGAAGTCTAAGAAGTAAGATGGGAGAATTAGAATGTATAGCAGTGAATTATAACATAGACTTAATTGGCATCTCAGAGACATGGTGAAAGGAGGATAACTAATGGGACAGTGCTATACTGGGGTACAAATTATAGCGCAATGACAGAGAGGAGCACCCAGGAGGCGGTTTGGCGCTGTATGTCCGGGATGGCATAGAGTCTAACAGAATAAACATCCTGCATGAGACTAAATGCAAAATTGAATCTTTATGGGTAGAAATCCCTTGTGTGTCGGGGAAGACTATAGTGATAGGAGTATACTACCGTCCACCTGGTCAAGATGGTGAGACGGACAGTGAAATGCTAAGAGAAATTAGGGAAGCTAACCAAATTGGTAGTGTGGTAATAATGGGAGACTTCAATTACCCCAATATTGACTGGGTAAATGTATCATCGGGACACGCTACAGAGATATAGTTCCTGGATGGAATAAATGATAGCTTTATGGAGCAATTGGTTCAGGAACCGACAAGAGAGGGAGCAATTTTAGATCTAATTCTCAGTGGAGCACAGGACTTGCTGAGAGAGGTAACCGTTGTGCGGCCGCTTGGCAATAGTGATCATAATATGGTCAAATTTGAATTAATGACTGGAAGAGGAACAGTATGCAAATCCACGGCTCTCATGCTAAACTTTCAAAAGGGAAACTTTGATAAAATGAGAAAAATTGTTAGAAAAAAACTGAAAGGAGCAGCTACAAAAGTAAAAAATGTGCAAGAGGCGTGGTCATTGTTAAAAAATACCATTCTAGAAGCACAGTCCAGATGTATTCCACACATTAAGAAAGGTGGAAAGAAGGCAAAACGATTACTGGCATGGTTAATAGGGGAGGTGAAAGAAGCTATTTTAGCCAAAAGATCTTCATTCAAAAGTTGGAAGAAGGATCCAACAGAAGAAAATAGGATAATACATAAACACTGACAAGTTAAATGTGATAAATTACAGGAAGACCTTGTGAGACTGGAAAATTGGGCATCAAAATGGCAGATGAAATTTAATGTGGATAAGTGCAAGGTGATGCATATGGTTGTTAGGTTCCATATTAGGTTCCATATTAGGTGCTAGAACCCAAGAAAGAGATCTGGGCGTCATAGTGGATAGGGGTGTGCATTCATTTTGAACTTAAATGTAAAACGCAACTTTTTTTTTTTTTAACTTAAAAAAGTGATGAGGCGAAAACGATCGGATTTCCAACTTATTCAACATAGCTAAGTTGAATAAGTTGGAAATCGCGATTGTTGATCCTAAATAAAAATTTAAACCCCTCACCCTCCTTAATCCCCCCCCCCCAAGACTTACCAAAACTCCCTGGTGGTACAGCAGGGAGTCAGGACGCCATTTCTGAACTCCTTTGCGAGGAGCACGTGACGTCGGCGTCACGTCGGAGTGACGCGGCGTCACGTGATTCCCCGCGCGTTCGCTCCGGGACCCTCGTTGCACCCAAAAGGAACTTTTGCCCCCCCAAGCTGGCCAAAAGTTCCTTTTGGGTGCAACGAGGGTCCCGGAGCGAACGCGCGGGGAATCACGTGACGCCGCGTCACTCCGACGTGACGCCGACGTCACGTGCTCCTCGCAAAGGAGTTCAGAAATGGCGTCCTGACTCCCTGCTGTACCACCAGGGAGTTTTGGTAAGTCTTGGGGGGGGGATTAAGGATGGTGAGGGGTTTAAATTTTTATTTGCACGTATGGACATAGACTCAACTTATGGAATTCTCCATATGTCCATATTGACCGAAATTGACCCCCCCTTTCGACTTATGGACTTATGAACATAAACTTTTGCTCTGCACATCCCTAATAGTGGATAACACATTGAAATCATCGGTTCAGTGTGCTGCGGCAGTCAAAAAAGCAAACAGAATGTTGGGAATTATTAGAAAGGGAATGGTGAATAAAACGGAAAATGTCATAATGCCTCTGTATCATTCCATGGTGAGACCACACCTTGAATACTGTGTACAATTTTGGTCGCCGCATCTCAAAAAAGATATAATTGCGATGGAGAAGGTACAGAGAAGGGCTACCAAAATGATAAGGGGAATGGAACAGCTCCCCTATGAGGAAAGATTAAAGAGGTTAGGACTTTTCAGCTTGAAGAAGAGACGGCTGAGGGGGGATATGATAGAGGTGTTTAAAATCATGAGAGGTCTAGAATGGGTTAATGTGAATCAGTTATTTACTCTTTCAGATAATAGAAAGACTAGGGGGCACTCCATGAAGTTAGCATGTGGCACATTTAAAACTAATCTGAGAAAGTTTTTTTTTACTCAACGCATAATTAAACTCTGGAGTTTGTTGCCAGAGGATGTGGTTAGTGCAGTTAGTGTAGCTGTGTTTAAAAAAGGACTGGATAGGTTCTTGGAGGAGAAGTCCATTACCTGCTATTGATTAAGTTGACTTAGAAAATAGCCACTGCTATTACTAGCAACGGTAACATGGAATAGACTTGGTTTTTGGGTACTTGCCAGGTTCTTATGGCTTGGATTGGCCACTGTTGGAAACAGGATGCTGGGCTTGATGGACCGTTGGTCTGACCCAGTATGGCATGTTTTTATGTTCTTATAATTGGCCAGGTTTTCAGGATATTCACTGTGGATATCCTGAAAACATGGCCTGTTTGTGGCTCTCGACGACTGGAGTTGGCTACCCCTGCTCTAGATGGAACTGGATTGTTTGTAGGCTATGATATCTTTTCACAGACCAACATGAGAATTTTTGAAAGATATACATGAGTTTTCAAGACCATATTGATCCCATCTTCAGGTACCTAAGTCAGTCACATCTGAAGCTGGAACCTGTATGGCCTCAAAAGCTCATTTTCAATAGCATTGTTGGTCCAATAAAAGATAAAGAGGTCACTGCTGAGTTTATCCAGCCAAGTTTGAGACTTATCAGACAAACTCCAAGTTTTCAGTTTTCTGCCCTGCCAAATAGATTAGTTTTAGTCGGTTAAAATTTACTCACATAAAAAGGTGGGCATTAAGGAGGCAGGGCTTAAATATCAGCGGGGCTTATATGTCAGCGCTAACTGGCTAAGTTAAGGTAGATAAGTCTGTTCATGGTGGAGAGCAAGTCTAAAGTTATTCTGGTAAACTTACTCTATCAACATCAAAGCAGGGAGGATAACTTTCAAATAGCTGCATGCACATTCATATGCTCGTGTATATGGCCACATGAAAATGTACTCAATTATTTTATATGATGAATGCAGGTTATAAACTACATGCAATTATACCCTGAAACATGCATGCATGTAAATAAATATATGTGAATACATATTGCACTTATCTGGATAAGTTCTGACTTATCCAACTAAGTAGTAGCAAAGCTGCTACTTAGCTATATAAGTCTTAAAAGTGTTACTTAGTCGGAGAAGTCAGAACTTGTCAAGATAAGTGTCTCTACTTAGCCAAATAAATTGTAACTTGTCTGCATAAATGCCACTTTAAAGGCTTATTCAGCAAAGCCACTACTTAGCTGGATAAATTGGAATTTATCCAGGTAAGTGGTGCGCAGCTGCTATACCTGGGTATTTTTAAGTCTTACTTTACAAATATACATGTTGTTCATTATTTACATGCATCCACACACACCCATCCTTGTAAATCAGGTTTTACACATGTAAGTTAGGAGATTTTCTAAATTGCATGCGGCAATGAAATTACTAGTTTTACCAGTCTACCAGTCCATCTGAAGGTCATCGAGACCCTTCTGGCTGTTCAACCTCAAGTCCCGGGGAGTGATAGAGATGTTGAAAGTTTAAAAGCATTAACAGGAGCAAGTGGATATTGGATGAGAAGACCCCCTGATGCAGAATGCGATCGAAACATGGCCATGTTGGGGTGATGTATAGAGATTGACATTAAAGCTAAGTACCGGTTATTTTGGGCTCCTGGTTAGGGGCGAATATACTGCTTTACAAAGGTCTCCCTGCCCCGTGGACTTTTCATGACTTTTTAAGAAAAATATGAAATAATATAAAAAAATGAGGTTTGTCTCCGAGTGAGCACAATAATTAAATTAAAATAAAGTTGGACCAGAGGTCGATACAGCTTGGTGCTATTGGCAAGCTGAGGTCATGAAGGTCCTACAAACTACCTGTTAAAAAAAAAAAAGTACACTACTGGGGGTTTTGTGATATAGTTTTGTGATATTACGCCTCTTGGCGTAATTTTTATGTTTCAATGTAAACCGATGTGATCTGTATTTTAATACAGGAACACCGGTATATAAAAATCTAAAAATAAATAAAATAAATAAATAGTTGTATTGGTTAGATATTTCCTCAGATTTCCGAGGTTTGTTGGGCTTTGTTTTGGATTTTTCAACCTCAACTCCCCCCATTTTACCCAGAGCCTCTACCCAGTTCATGTTTACTTACACTTATTCCAGATATAGAGCAGGTGTAAATTTACACAGGTAAGCTGTGAAATCTACATATGTAAATTGCTTATAAAATAGCAACTTACACACATAAATGTTGGTTCCACCCTGGAACGCCCCTGGCCTGCTCCTTTTTTTACATACGCAAGTTTTCTTGTGAACCCTTACTTACCCGTGTATGTTTGAGGTTCATAAAATAGCCTACATGTAGTATTTGCTGTTTACACCCATAAATACTGATTTTTACCTACTCACCTTTAACCTGCTATATTCAGAAGGTTACATTTGCTGCTGAGTAACCTGATCAAAATTAGCTGAGTATGTTTACCTGGATAACTTCCTGCTTCCCGTACCACTCAATATTGACTTCACCATGATTGGTTATGAGCAAAATATGAAAAGTTCAAAGATCGCATACTGGCTGTTATCTAGCTTCCTCGTGACTTGATTCATCACCACTAATGCGTCACACAAACAATTTGGAACATTAGATCTTTAGATGTTATGCATGTACTTCCTATATAACTTCCATGTCATATTTGCTCAGTAATCCTATTCAAATAAGTATGTTTGAATTTTAAAGCAAAGATAAAATGATCCATGAAACCATGGTATGTGTGATTCTTCCAGGCTTTTATCAGTTTGTTAGTAACTGTCAGACGCAGAAAAAACATGGCTTAATTTTCACCCTCTAATACCTGATAGTGTAAAACAAATATTTAAACCAGCTAAATTAGCAAAAATTAACTGGAATTCAGAGCAGATAAACATGCTGACAGTATGCCATCTAGAGGTGACAGTTCAGGACACAAATTTTAGTTAACAACGTTAGAGAAAGTCTGCCATTATCAACCCACCCAGCCAGCTTTGTTATTTTTCCAAAAGCATAGATTGTAGAGCAGATTAACATACTTTTTTTTACAACCACATCCAAAGTGATGAGTATTCATATTTCTATACTGACAACTACCACAGAGAGAATTTTCTGGGTGAGAGGTTCTTACAGTCATATCACAGCAAAAAAAAGGATGAAAGAACAAATAAATTAATAATACAGGCTGTTTTTTTTTTCGTACCAGCGCATGTATAAAATGACAATACAAAATTACCTTTTGTAAAACAATATTAGTGAATCCTCTGTTACAAGAAACTAAGAACAAAGGCTAGCAATGCAAACAGTAATTTTTTAGTATGTTTTCTTCTGAGAGAGAATTCAATAATTAATGCTCAAACATCTCTCTAGGAACAGCAGCAAAATATCTGACAATTAGATTATGATTTCTGGCCAAAGTTTCTTAGTGTAGTATGAAAATTAGATTTTTGCAAACCTGGAACAAATGCAGCATTGCTAAATCATTTAGACTACAGAGTAGTTTTCAAAGGGACCTTTGCAGGTAAAACCATTTTTAACTCCTAGAAATTGTCTTTTACAAAATTGCCCACCCAGCAGTCGGGCAAACGTATGCAAGTATGATATGTTTACTCAGAATAAGCGGAGGCATTCCTGGGAAGAGAGTTCAATAGGGGTTTGGACTTAGGTGCGTACTTTTGGATTTTAAAAAGCATCCGTGTACATTTTCACGGAAAATGTGTGCAGATTTAACAAGTGAAACTTGTGTGGGCAGATTTGATGGGATAATTTTAAAGTGGACTTATGCGCCTAAGCCCACTTTGAAAATTGATGTGACTGCTGTGCATATTTGTCAGCTTTATTATGTGTGATGTTGCAAAACTATCCCCTTAGTTTTATGTAATGTAGAAAAATCAACTTGAACTGAGTTATTATATTCAGTATATTAACCTGTTGACATTCCTTTCTCCCCTGGTTTAGATTTGGAGTTCTGAATGACTTGTTTACGTTGACACAAGCCTGTGTGTGTGTGAACACTTATAGTTGCAAAAGGTAGAAAGCAGGCATCCTATAATGATAGGAACTAATGTCCTGAAAACTGTGATTTTTTCAAAATACTTATTACCTAGAGGGTATGCCTAGGTAGAACTAATACCTCTCACTGGTCCAAAGGTTGGAGGGAGTGACTTCTCCAAGGCCAAGTTTACCAGATGTCCCCGATTATTCAGTGTCGGTCCCCAAATTGGGATCAGTGTCACAGGATGCTTTATGGCAGGAGCAGGATGCCCTTGATTGGAGTAAAATCAGACTGGCAGGAGAATAGCAAAGCTCAAAGGAAAGACAGCACAGGGCCAGAACAGCGTGTGTCATCCATGCAGCAGCCCATCCTGCCACAGGTTTCCTTGGTTACAGGAGGGCCATGTAAGGGGGAGGGGTGCTGCAGGAGCACACACGCTGGCTCTGGCCCCCAGCTGGATTTCTTTCCTATTGTTGCTTTAGCCATCATGGCCCCCAGTTAGCCATTAAAGGTGAAGGGAGAGACATCAGGAAAGGATTAATGCTGCAGTGGAAAGAAGCAGTGGCATGTCGAGGGGGGTAGCAGGGGGAAGCCAATGCCCCTGGGCGCAGGGCCATAGGGGGTATTGATGGTCAACATAGGGAGGTCCATGCGGCCGCTGGTGAACCTCATCCCTCCAGTGGCTGAGCAGGGAAGCATGCCGTTCCTTTCCTGTGTGCCAGCCACTGTTCCCTCTAAGCTGTGTATGTGCAAGGTCATGCACAATTTTTCTTGCGGCCTCGCTCAGCAGGAAGATCAGCGGAGCCATGGTGGAGCTCATCCCACCATGGCCCAAAGAAAACAAGTCACCTCCAAACCTCCAGTCGCTCCTTTTCCATTCTGCCTGTGCGACCCCATAAGAAAAACGTTGCTGGAGCCTCCTGGGCAGGAAGGAGGAGGAGCATTGACCCATGTGCAGAAGAGAAGCAGTGTTTGAGGCAGGGCCCCTGAGAAGAGGAGGCCCAGTAGCAGGGATGCTGTGGATCCCACCTTGCAGCAGCCTGAAAAGATCAGGGCCGCCGGAGCCCATACCGCGGAGACCCACAAAGAGGAGGTCCAGAGGTGAGAGGGAGGCTGAGGCCTTGTAGAGTGTATATGAGAGTGAGTTGAGAAATTGTGTGTTTGTGAGAGTGAGTTGAGAGACTATGTGTTCTGTTCAGATCTGCTGGAGTTAGCAATCTGTTCTGTTCGGAGTTAGCAGTCTGCTAGGGAGTTAGCAATCTGATGTTATTTAGGAGAGTTGTGGGTGGATCCTGGGACTGGTGGCAGATGACCACGCCCCTGGGGGAAGATCCCGAGAGGGACCACGGTCAGGATCAGAGTTAGGAGACATTAGTTCTTTTATTAGACAGTATACTGAACCACCAGAGGTTGCAGTAGTGAGCTGGTATGCCCGGCTGGGCTGTAGTCCCTCAGATACTGGAACAGCGATCCCTGGAGGCTGAGCTGTAGAGAAACTGAAATATAGTGAGTAGGCAGGGTATGCAGAGTTCATGTACCGAACCTGATGGTAACACTCACACAATGTCTCATAGAAGCCCAGGAGCTGGAATGTATAGGCCCTTGAGGAGCGAGTACCTGGTTCCAGGGAAAGCTCTGAGAGAGCGATGGTAACTCACTGATGTAGTTGGCAGTGATGACTTCCAGGCAAAAGAGAATATGGAGCAAGTCTGGGAACGAGGGCCCTCGAGGAGCGAGTACTGGTTCCAGACAGTCATCTGAAAAACAAAGGAGAGAGCGAGGCCCCTGAGGAGCGGTTACCCCTGGTAAGTCCAAGGAGGCAGAGTAGTTTAGGTAGAGTAACCCTTGCTAACTCAATCTGTTAGCAAATTCTAAGACCTTACATATCCGTCGCGGGTGACGTCATCTCAGGGGAACGGCCCTGAGGTTCGCGCCATCGCCAGTACTTCAGTCGGGGCCGCGCCGCACGCGTACCCCTAGGCCTCCAGGAAAAATGGCGGGTTGCAGCAGCTAGCCGGTCCGGGGACACTGGAGGTCTTCGGCAGAAGGACGCCGCGGCAGCCAATCTTCCCATAGTCAAAGAGGGAGGTGCCAATGAGGTAAGGAATGCGGAGAGAGGGCGTCGGGAGCCAACGGACACAACACTATGTGTGGGAATGAGAGTCTGTATGTTCAGAAAGACAGCATGTGAGAGCTTCTGTGTGTGTGTGAGAGATAGCATGTGAAAGAGAGAGCCAGTGTGTATGTATGAGAGAGAGGCAGCATGTGAGAGTGAGAGCTTTATGTGTGTGAGATAGAATGTGAGAGTGAGAGCCTGTGTGTGTGAGTGTGTGTGTATCTAGAAATTCCTTGGCACCAAAATTGGCATAAATACCCTAAGGCACTATAAAGGGGTAAAGGGGTACCAGCAGAGTCAGGAGATCTTCATGGTAGTGTCAGAGGAGCAAAGCTGTGAGAAATAGAGACAGCGTGGGAGAATGAGAGCCTGAGAGTGTGAGGGAGGAAGGGAAGAAGTCAAGGTGGAGAGAGAAGAAACCGAAAAAAAAAGACACCCTGTACAAGGAACTGGCAAAAGACCAAGGGAACATGAAAAAAAAAAAGCCTGTGACCAACCAATTAAAAAACTAAGATCAGACAGCAAAGGTAAAAAAAAATATTTTGGATTTTCAGTGATTGGTAAATGTTATCTTTGAGAATGTGCAAGAGTAGCACTTTTTCTTTGCTGATCTCACGATGTACGAGATCAGAATGGAGGAATTGAAAGCCCTCGCAATTTTTTTATACCACGTGTGTGTGTATGTGACAGTGTATGTGTGAGAGAGAATGGACATGTGAGTATGTGTGTGAGAGAGAGAGGATAAAGTTAGGGGGTCGCACTAGCAAGGAGGCGCTAGGGTTGCTTGCGCGATCTTAGCACCTCCTTGCTAGCGCGAACCTGCCACGGCTGCCGGTTATGAAAACGACGCCAGTAAACTCGGCATCGGTTTTCATAACCGGCCATCTGCCAGTAATGAAAATGCACACCGATAATGCAATAGGGGAATTAGCGCCTATTTAACTCGCGTCAGGCACGGAGTGAATGTAATAGCGCTCATCATATGCAAATGCATGTTAATAAGGCTATTACTCTGCATGCAAAAAAATAAATGTGCGTCTCAGATGCACATTTATCGCTCAGCTATTAATGCCTAACTGGAGCAGGTGTTAATACCTGAGCGCAGGTAAAAGAAGTATAGAAAAGCAGAAAAAAACGCAGCCATTTTCATTACTGGCAGACAGCCGGTTATGAAAACCGATGCCGAGTTTACCGGCGTCAGTCTACATAACTCGGCTGTCTGCCGAGTTATTTATTTATTTATTTTTACTTTTTAAAAGTAGAGAAAAACAGTTTTTTCTGTTTTTCTGTACTTCTTTTATCTGCGCTCAGCTATTAACGCCTGCTCCAGGCAGGCGTTAAAAGCTCAGCGATAAATCTGCATCTGAGACACACATTTATTTTTTTTGCATGCGGAGTGAATGAGTAATTACTCATTCACTCCACGTCCGACATGGGTTAAATGGGCACTAATCCCCCTATTGCATTATTGGATTAGCACCTATTTAACCCGCGTCGGAGTGCGGGTTATACAGTTCGCTCGGCTGAGCGCACTGTATTGCATCGGCCCCAAAGAAAGAGAAACTGTGAAGCTAGGGTGGGGATAGGCCGGTGCTGGGTGTGAACAATCCAAGGAATTGGGACCAGGTGTGAACTCTCCCTCTCTCTCTTCCAAACACACACACACACACACACACACACACACATATATATATATATATATATATATATATATATATATATATATATATATATATATGTGAACACACTCTATTCCTTACTTCTTATCCTAGTGATCCTCCATTCCCAGCCCCCATCAGTGCTCAACCCTTAGCTGTCCTTTGCCCACCTTCGCCCATTTCCTCTGTCCTCCTCTCTGCCCTGGTGATCCTAATCCTCCATCTTCAGCTCCAACATCCCTCCATCATTCCTCCAGCGGCCCTCATTCTTCCCCTGTAGTCCCAGAATGTCGCGGTCTCCCCCTCAATCCCTGGTGGTCCTGGAACCGCCCCTCCCCAGTGGTCAATAATTCCCTTTTCCTGGAACATTTCCCTCTCCAGAAACTCCCTTCCTCTCACACTTTGGCCAGGAAAGCAAAGACCTCCTCCTTGAGCCAGAATTAGCTGATTCTCTTCTGCCTGGGGTCTGGGGACAGAATGAGGTGCACTGCACGGTCTCCTCAGCCTCCTCAGCTAGGAAGTGGTTGAGGCTGGAATTCAAAACTGCAGCCTGCTCTTTACAACTTCAGAGAAGAAGGAAGAGAGCAGCGCCACATGCTCTTTCCTCTCTCTCTCCTCCCCCACTACAGCCCTTCGTATCCCCTCCACTCAAACTTAAGCAAATTCAACTCCTTTCTATATCTGCTGATTGCTCTGCAGCGACTGCTTCAGGATCACAAAGTCTTCCCTCTTCTTCGTCCCTTCAGAATAGGAGGGCAGGTGCTGGGTTAGGGAGCAGAGTGGCAGTTCTCTGCTCTCTCAGCTCCAGGCTCACCCCCTTCCCTCTTCTTCTCTGCAGGCTGTCTGGAGGGAAAGGGCTGGAGCAGAACATCCCTGCTGCTCAACCTCTTAAGTCTGAAAAGAAATGGTGGAACTCCAAGCCGCCCCCCCCCCAGAAATTAAACCTTGTTTCTAGGTCCTTAGTATCTGGTGAAACAAGATGTATGTGTGTAATTCTTTCCCTTAACACACACCCCACCTCCCTTACAGAATAGTGATATTTGTTTTACAAACTTGATATTGCTAAAGCTATTCCTGAAAACCTTTTGTCTGTATTTGATTAATTTCTTATGCAGGTTAGTGCCTATTAGAGACACTAAACTTTTTATCCTCTTGAAGGGAATTTTCTGAAATTGTACTTTAAATCTAATCATGGTCTGTAGTTTTTGGTCAAAGATCTTCAATGCAATGACTAGGCTAGAGAAGATTATATAGTAATGTGGCAAAGATGGCAGAAAGAGACACAAATGACCCATCCAGTCTGCCCAGCAAGGCTTTTTAGGTTGGAACTGCCGGTCCGTGCTTGCTTCTTACACCAGTGCTTTATTACCATCCTAGGGATCCTTTCTGTTTATCCCATGTTTTTTTCCTCTTCCATCCCCTCAAGCATCTGACATAGGAATAAAGTGACTAAATACCCTGGTTCATTGCAAATGAAAGCTTATGACATCATTCCGTGGATTGCATCAGAAGCCGAGAAAAGTAGGGAGAAACTTGTTGGGGCAAAAATGCATTGTAAAAAATTACTTTATATTTCAATTTGGGAAAATCTTTTTAAAGGTAAGTCTAAATACTACAAAATTTTCATCTTAGAATTAGCCTGGATGAGGCAGTCATCTAGCTAATTCCTTTTTTGTTTTTTTTATTTAACAAAAGTTTCCTGGGTCTTTTTCAAATCCAAGTGATTTGGCCACATAGTCAAATGGAAGACATCAACATCCACTATAATTGTCGGTACCCACCCCCGCCCCACCTGAGAGTCAATGCCCTCACCACATAAGGAGACAGAGACCAAGACTGGATGCAGAGGCCGCAGCTTTATTGTGAACATAATTAATGTGAAATTCCCTACACGAGCCACCTGATCTCAATCTACGCCATCTGTGTCTGTCCAAGTGCTATCTGCCATGTTTCCTAGCAAAACAGCCATCCTGCCCAGCCCCCCACCTTGACTTCCTAGTAAGGGGGCCACCCAAGGCCGGCAAAGTCGGGCCACTAGCTCGTGTACACACTACCAGCATGAGGTAGTAACACTTGCCTCATGCCCCCAACATAAAGCTCCAGCTTCTTCACCTGAACATGCATGCTAAAGTTTCCTGTATTATGTTATTGAAAAGATTGTAACCTATGTTGGAAAGATGAATTCTGTCAGGCTTATAAAGGCCCTCAGAGGGCTCATCTGCCCACTCATGTACTATCTGTTGCCCAGCCAGCTTTTGCACCCATACGTCCTCCTGTCAGTTGATCTTTTTGTGAACCTCTCCTCCACAATTTATTGTCACTCCATTTTATCCAGTGAATAATATCTGACCACATCAAACATGTACGGGGAAACCAGGCAGCCAACTCACTGAAGTCATTTATTATGTGGCGAATCAACTGTATGCAGAACCAGATCCCTATGTCGTTAAAGCCGAGGTGTAAAACTATGATATTAGGCTTGGATAGCGTATCCCTCTTGAGTTTTATGAAAGGCAAGAACTGATCCCAGGACATTCCTCTTTCTCCCATCCATAATATGCACACATCCCATGCAGCCAGTCCCAGATGTGACCTATATGCATGTGCTAAAGCCCTTTTTTCTGCCCAATGGATAAAGGAGTATCCAACAATCCAGATGGTCCTTTGCCCTTGGGATAGATCTGTGAACAGAGATTAGAAGAAACAGGTTATATATTCATGCACAGTTTGTTTTAATGTATGTATAAACTGCGTCTGACCTCCATCTGCCAATTCTTTGAATAGTATCAATATGCAACCCCTGCCTGAGCTGCACTGGTGGTCACTCCTTTTGTAAACGAATGGGGCCTGAAGTCGTTCACATTATACCCTACTGTGGTCAAGGCCAAAAACTAGAATGGCTGAAAACTGATATCTGGTGAGAGGGAGATGATCAGCGTGGAACAATAGATGCCTCCTGCCAGCAGATTGCACTGCCAAGGTCAGCAGGTTCTGTATGGGACAGGTAACCTGCCACGTCACATGTTTTTAAGCAAAACCTGGCACCCAGACCTACCTGATCCGTCTTTGACCTTTGAAGTATTATGTGCACGGATTGATTGAATACCTTGATGTTCTCTATCAGTATACCTTGGTAACCCATGTCATTTCGGAAGGGGCCACCAGCTCACTGCCAAAAAATTCTAGTAAGAATGCGGCTCAAAATACCTTTACTTCAAAATCGGTATTGCATATAGTTGGCAGAATCTGCCATAATTGAATCAGCAGGTCGTGTATAATTGGACACCTTGAATTGAGCAGCAGCCCCGTTTTCATGCCCATTCCGTCAACATCTTTTTCACCATGAAGCTATTAGTTGGGTCACCCCCATCCCTGGGCTTTCAAAAGGAAAGTTAACCACGCCAACTGATTCGATACTGTATCACCCCACTCACAGCCTTGACTCAAAAGGGAGCCAACCCCTCACAATGGTCTCCTGAAGCAGTGACCACCTTCCAAGAGCTCAAGGAGGCATTCCAACAAGAGCCATGCTTGCACCACCCGGATCCCTGGCAACCCTTCATTGTCGAAGTGGATGCTTCTGACGTCGGTGCTGGTGCAGTCCTCAGCCAACATTCAGCCAATCATACCTTGCACCCATGCTCGTTCTTCTCCCAACGCTTCTCCCCTGTGGAGCATAATTACAGAATAGGGGACAAGGAATTGCTGGCGATTAAATTAGCCTTCGAAGAATGATGTCCATGGCTCGAGGGAGCGCAACACCAAATCACAGTTTACACCGATTGCAAAAACCTTGAGTACTTATATCATGCTCAATGCTTGAACCACAGACAGGCCCGCTGGCCTCTATTTTTTACCCAGTTTTAATTTCCTCTTGTGATACCAGCCAGCTGATAAAAAACACTCGAGCCGATGCAGTCTCTCGTTCTTTAACATGGAAGATGTTCCAGATACTCCACGCCATATCATTAACCCTATGAGGGCGCTCCTCTCCGCTACACACATGGTCCCAGCTGGGGTTCCTCGAACACTCAGAAGAAAGATCCTCAGATGGGCGCACAATTCTCTGCTCGCAGGCCATCCAGGACAAACTAGAACACTTTCTACTCTGCAAAGGTTTTACTGATGGACAACCATGCAAAAAGACGTTCATGCATATGTGGAATGGTGTCCTACCTGCGCCTGTAAAAAGCCACTGGCAGGCCATCCTTGAGGGCTTCTTCAACCATTCCCTGCACCCATTGAGCCATGGACACACATAGCTACGGATTCATTGTTGATCTACCTCTTCCTGTGGCAACAATACCATCTGGGTCACCATGGACCGCTTTTCAAAGATGGCACATTTTGTGGTGCTACCTGGTCTACCTTCAGCCCCAGAACTAGTGAAACTATACATCCGCCGCGTCTTTCGCCTCCATGGCCTCCCAAGACACATCCTCTCTGATAGAGGTGTACAATTTACGGCGAAATTTTGGAGTCATTATGCAAAAGATTTGACATAGCTCTGGACCCTCACATCAGCCTACCATCCACAGGCCAATGGACAGACAGAGAGGACGAACTGTACTTTAAAACAGTTTCTCTGGGCATATGTAAACTCAAGGCAAAGTAACTGGTCCGATTTGCTTCACTGGGCTGAGTTTGCTTTAAACTCCCACCAGTCTGCTTCTACTGGATCTTCACCCTTCCAAATTGTCTACAGACGCCAGCCTCTGCCTCCTCTTCTAGTGCCTCTGTCTTTGTCGTCTCCTGCAGCCCAGGACTTGGCGCAAGAACTACATCAACTCTGGGAGCACACCAACTTCTCCAACAAGCCGGTCAAAAGGCTAAAATGTTCTACGATGCTCATCATTGGGCAGCTCCTCAGTTGAACCCCGGAGACAAAGTGCGGCTCAGTACCCTCTTCATCCACCTAAAACTGCCTTCATCTCACTTTGTGCCCAGATACATCAGGCCTTTTCCACTATTTGGCCGCCTGGGTCCAGTTACTTACAGCCTTCAATTACCCACTTCACTTAAGATCCACAACGCCTTCCATATCTCTTTCTTAAAGTTGCTCAGCCTGTCTGAATTCTCAAGGAAACCACCTGAACCCCAACCTCTAATGGCTGAAGAGGATATCACCTATCAGGTAGAAGACATCTTAGATGTAAGGAAGCGTGGAAGGCGTTGTGAATATCTCATATCATGGGAAGGATTTGGTCCCGAGGAGAATATTTGGGAGCCTGTAGCCAACATCGTCGAAAAGGAATTAATCAGAAAGTTAAACACTTCTCATCTTTGGAAACCAAAACCCCCAGGGGGAGCCTAAGAAGGGGGGTATTGTTACGTCCGTTGGTTGCAGATGGCTGTGACCACTAATTTTCACCTCTTTTTATGCAGCCTTGCTATCACTGGGGAAAGTGGCGGCCTCCGCCAGCTACCGCTGACCTCCCTGGCGTTCCCGGGACAGCGTGGGCGCTGCTGACTGCCATCTTGCTCATGGGATCACTTAGGCACACATGCACATGGGACAGTATTAAGCACATCATGCCCGGGAACCTCGGGGCACCCCCCCCCCGGATGATGTCTACACACTGCTGTACTTAAGCTGCCTGGCCCTGCCTATCAACGAGTTAGCAAGGAGTTCCCTCATTGCTGAATCCGCTTCTCTTGTACGGACTTCCTATTCCAGTTCCTGCCCTTCAGCGTGAGACGCTCTGGGTACCCGCTCCTCGGGGGCCCTTCCTCATCGCTGGCTATCCGCTCCTCAGAGGGCCTTCTGCCTTGGACTGAGGTCTGTTCCCATTCCCCGGGACCACTTCTGGAACTATCAGTCTGTGAGTACCTTGACTCCACGGACTACTACTGAACCAGCTTTATTGTGAGATCCTCTCTGGTGTACCCCCATACCTCGGGCCACTACTGTGCCAGCACTAGTGAGCAGCCACCTTGGTGTACCCTGCACTGCAGGACATTGCCTCCTCATTGCTACAGAACCCTCTCCGGTGTACCCTGAGTCTCGGGCCAATACCGTGCCAGCTCTACTAAGGAACCACCTCGGTGTACCCTGTGCTGCAGGTCATTGCCACATCATTGCTACAGGTCCCTCGCCGGTGTACCCATACCCGGGCCACTACAACATCATCTCTGAGTGAGGAATCCCTCGGTGTACCCTGCGCTACCGGCCACTACCCGCATCATCACTCCGGAGAGACTTCCTTGGTGTATCCCACTCTGTGAACCATTACACGATATTCACGTCTGAGGCATTCCCTCTGGGTGTACCCCTTCTCATACCTTGTCTCCTTCTCCTACACCCCCTGCTCCAAGGGCTCTCCCTTTTCTAGTTTTATAATAAAGACTCTATTCCACAGCTGTTTCTGATGTCCGCTGAGACCGCGCCTCCCGACAGTGAGGCTCACAGGGCTCCTCCTTGTGGGCGGTACCATCTCTCACCTCGGCCCAGGCCCACACACCTACAAGTCATAACAATGAGCTAGGCCATGGAATGCAGACAACAAACAAGAGTATGTCTGAGAGTCATAGGGACCAACAAACAAAATGTCATTGAGATAATGAACAATAGGGATGTGAATCGGGCTTCGGACGATTGAAAATATCGTCAATATTTTCAAAATCATCAGAAATCGTCAGAAAAAATCATCAGAAATCGTCAGAAACCGATTCACATTGGATTCTGGTTCTGATTCACATCTCTAATGAACAATGTTCGCCAGGCCGGCCTTCTGTTCTGTAGTCCAATGTAGGAAAGAGTTAAACAGCTCAAAATAGGCACATGACTCTGAGCACCCCATTGGCAAGCATTTGTCAAACAATATGCGCTCTTGAAAAAGGAAACCCAATAACGGGAAGCTGCTGGGGTGGCCAGGCAGAAGCCAGAAGTGGATTCAATATCAGTCTTGGCCATGAGAGCCCCTCTGCTGCACCTGCGGAGTATCGCTATGGCACTATTGAATGATGCATACTGCACTATGCACTCGTCAGCTGGCAGGTGGTCATTCACTGATGCTCTGTGAGGGTAAGGCAGGTTCTGAATTAGTCTGTATTTGCCTGGCTCCTTCTTTGGCATGATAGTCAAAGGGGAGATAATCATTTTGCTGAAAGGTGGAATCTAGAATGGACCTTCCATTCTGCCCTTTGCCAATTCAGAATCCAATAACTGCTGCACTATGTCTGCATGCCTAGACACCAAAGGGGTGTTACCGGTGCAAATGCTTTGGATATCACCCTGAATAGGTATGATAAAACCCTTCTGGAAACCGTTGATCAATTTCTGTGCCTCATTCTTCCTCGGATAATGATTAAGCCAGTCCAACATCATGTCTAGATTTATCGGAGATGGCACCTTCTCAAACACGCTGTATTCATTTTAACTTGCTACTGAACTGTTCCTCTTCTGACATCTCAAGGCTGAGTGCGGGGCAAAACAGATCGAGCAGGCATGTTTGAACTTACAGTCTCGGAAGTCACAAAATGATTTATTATATCTCCAGCAGGAGCCATTGTTATGAGTTCCAGCAGTGGCCTGCCTGGGCTGGGCTGTTTGCTGACTCGATCTCTGTGTAGACCGTGTAGAAACCCCTGCATCTGATGCCTTATTCTTCATTTGCCTTAGCCAGAGCCTGAAGTCTTGAGTGCCTCATGACATAAAATAATTCTCTTTCATTTTGTCCCTGAATCGTTAGTCATAATTCAGCCAAGCCCAGCCATTGTAAGCCTCCCTGTAAGCCTCCAATATGGTATCCGCGTAGCTCAACATGGGACCATACTGAGAAGGGTCATCCTGGCCAACCATACTTAACATGCGTAGGAATGCCTTTGTTCAGTTGATTATGTTCCTCGGAATTTGCTTGTCTGTGTCAGGTACTTCTTCACATTTCCTATTTGTTCTCCTATCTCTTCCCTTTCTCCGCCCCTCTAAGATCCTAAAAATATCTATATGTCTGTTTCTTGATCTTCTTTTGCAGAGCCTTGAGCATGTTCTACCATAGTTGTGACAGATCCATCAGCGCTGGTCGCCCTCTGGAAGACTCTTCTTCATCCTCTTCTGGCTTCTTATGATTATCGTCGGAAGATGAGTCTGAATCTAAGGAGTCCAAAGAGGTGCTTGGATTGAAGTCTGACCTGGTGCTTTGCTTGGATTTGCATTTTTGCTTATCCTGCTTTTTTGCCTTATCACCCTTACCTGTATTTGAATTCTTACCCAAAACCCTGAGGACTCACCCGCACTTGATCTCACTGGTTCACCTACGCTGATGCCAGGAGCTGTGCCGGGTGATACCACCACTGCCTCAAGTCGTGTGTGGACCCCTTCATGTGATGGTCGATATGGACTTGCCATTGATGTCTGTGAAAGTGGCATGGATGCCTGCGCCACCGGGTCTTGTGCACTTGCCGCTGCCTGTTCACTCGGGGGGACTCACTGAGAGGCCATGTGGACCTCCATGTGAAGTAGGTTCTGCTATGAATTGGCTTGCCCCTCATACAGTCATAAGCTGGGGACCCCATGCTTGCACCACTGTAACATAGCTATCATGGCCAGTATGACCCAGGTAGAAATTTGGACCCCATTGTGGGGACTGTCCTGGGAGCCTTTGCCATCTGCAGCTGCATGTAAGGGTTTGACGGAGCCCAGCTTTGCATAGTATGCCAGTAAGGGCCTTGAGCAGGGAAGCCTCTACACAACCCTGACCATGCTGAGCTACCTCCCATGGAGATTGCTTGTAGAGTGGTAATCTTGCCAACTGTCCCACCCTCTGTAGCCCCGATGTTGCCGGAAGTTGGTTCAGGCGTTGGTGGAGCGATGGTGACTGGCAGTTACTGTGATGGGCCTTAGTCGAACGGTCTTTGTGTAAGCACAAACAACCTGTGCATCTCTGGTACATGGCATTTTTTGGCTGCCCTTTCTTTGTCCCCCTCTATTCTGCGCTTTCCTTGATTCACTTTATTTCTATCGCCCATGTCCGCTTGGGCATGTGAGCCTCTCTTCGCATTGGATTTCAAGATTTGGAGCTCTAATTACACCATGCTGCTTTTATTTGGCTAGATGCTGCACTGCCCTGGGGAAGCTCCTCCTAATCCCGGGAAACTCCTCTTAATGACCCTCACCGTGTGTCGTGTATGGTTGGTCTCCCCTGCTCGAGTGCCCGGTTGACCTTCTGTTTCTTCTTTCTCTTTAAAAAATGTATTTTCCACCAGATGCTGTAGCGGCAGAAAGGCGGTGAGGAGAGAGACTAGTTTGCAGGTATTGCTCCGCCAGACACTGGGCCCGCAAAGGCCTGCCACAACGAGATGGCGCATGTGATAGCCTGAAGCTATAGCCCAATGCAGAGGACAGGAAAGAGGGGGTGATAGTCGAGTAAGCCATATAAATCTTACCCGTGATGCAATTGCCATGCACCCAGGCCCCATTCTCTGTCGTCATGACTACGCCACACACGGGGAGGGGTGGGTAATGTGGAAGCGCATCCTAATGCGCATGCCCCTGTTGGTATCAAGAGATGCTGTCCCGACCCACGGCCTCGATGTTAAAAGAGGGCCGATGTGCACTTGGCAGAAGCCCTCACAATCAGATACATCTTTTGAGGGCAATGTTAAAACTGTGCACAGAACTGAAAAGTCTGTGAAAACTTTTACCAGCAGACTTTATGTAATTTTCATAGAAAATCTTTCCCTTGAAAATTGTGTGGGAAAATGTATTGCTATTTGTGTGGGTCCTTTTTCCGGGGAAATTAAACACATATGTGAATGTATATGCATGTAACCCCCGTCCTCGAATACCCTCCCAGAAACCCTCCTCTCTCTGCTCGTAAAAGTACATATGTACCAGCACATCTCATGCACTTTTATGCATGGTGAAGGCAGATGATTTCAAAGATCCCATTTTTGTGCATGAAAACCCTTTCACCTGTGAAAATACCTTTTGAAAATTGCCCTCCCTATGACTGGCATGAATAGAAATTTGAAGTTAAATCTCCTTTAAAATGTTGAAAATTAGAAACTCTCCTTGATCTAAAGGTAATATGACAGATGTTGTACTTTCTAACTTGATCTGTAATATTTTTATCATTATCATAAAAAATGTATTTAGTCACTTGAGGTTGAATTTTAAAAGAGATGCATGCCCCAAAAAGCATGTGAGAGATGTGCACATCTCTCACATGACCTATTTTATAAACCTCACACTTATATGCACAAGTACTGGTGTGTGAACAAATGGGCACTCTTAAAAAAGGGGTGAGATAGGGTGCGGCAGGGGTGTTCCGAGGTGGGACAGCATTCAGACGCAGAACTTCTGATTTTAGAACCAGTGCAAGCGGCAATCATATGGCTGTTATCTGTGCCCATTTACTTCTGCTATTTATCAGGTGCAAGTCACTTTATAGCTAATTACTGGAAGGAGTGCAGGCTGAATAACCAGGGGAAGATTTGATGATCTAGGGATTGACTGGGCAAACAGATGGACTATTTTGTAAAACTGGTTGTTTCCTGCACATGCGTATGTTATAAAATTATTATTACTTGTGTGTGTAAAAGCCATTTCCTAAGGAAAATGAACAATTAGCAAATTCTTGTACAAGTGCTTAAAAATAGAGTACTCCGGTGTGCTCTGGGGTGTATATTATAAAATGCTAGGGCATGTGAGCTCGCACCTACATATGTGTGCATATGGGCACACACATGTCATTTTCAAGTTACTGATCCTATATCTGATATTGGATGCTGTGTATGACCTTATTTTTTGGAACAATAGACATATCTTGAACAGCTCAAAACTGTTCCATGCCTGGAATTAGGAAAATAATAACCATACAATTCAATTTTGAATTGGTTTTTCAAAATCAGTGCTTCAGAATTGTATTTGGAGCAGAAGAAATTACTATTCATTTTACAGGATGGAGCCTTAGAATTATCTTTGGTAGCCCTCTGTAAATATAGAAAAGAGCTATACAATGAAGTAATTTGTGGCCAGCACAAAAAATGTATTGAAATGGCTATAAGGTCAGACACTATGAGTCTGAATGAAAGGAGCACATTAAATGTTCCTCTTGGTGAAAATTTACAAGAGGAATGAGACAGAGCAGACTTTGAAGGTAATTTTCAAAGTGTTACACATGTAAAAATTAGTATACATGTATGTAAGCAGCCTGTACTTGGCGCAATCCTGAAGACTGGAGGATAGCAAATGTAACCCCAATATTTAAAATGGTCTCCAGGGGCGATCCGGGAAAATACAGACCGGTTAGCCTGACTTCAGTGCCAGGAAAAATAGTGGAAAATGTTCTAAACATCAAAATCACAGAACATATAGAAAGACATGGTTTAATGGAACAAAGTCAGCATGGCTTTACCCAGGGCAAGTCTTGCCTCACAAATCTGCTTCACTTTTTTGAAGGAGTTAATAAACATGTGGATAAAGGTGAACCGGTAGATATAGTATACTTGGATTTTCAGAAGGCGTTTGACAAAGCTCCTCATGAGAGGCTTCTAGAAAAGTAAACAGTCATGGGATAGGTGGCGATGTCCTTTCGTGGATTGCAAACTGGCTAAAAGACAGGAAACAGAGAGTAGGATTAAATGGACAATTTTCTCAGTGGAAGAGAGTGGACAGTGGAGTGCCTCAGGGATCTGTATTGGGACCCTTACTTTTCAATATATTTATAAATGATCTGGAAAGAAATACGACGAGTGAGATAATAAAATTTGCAGATGACACAAAATTGTTCAGAGTAGTTAAATCACAAGCAGATTGTGATAAATTGCAGGAAGACCTTGTGAGACTGGAAAATTGGGCATCCAAATGGCAGATGAAATTTAATGCGGATAAGTGCAAGGTGATGCATATAGGGAAAAATAACCCATGCTATAGTTACACAATGTTAGGTTCCATATTAGGTGCTACAACCCAAGAAAGAGATCTAGGTGTCATAGTGGATAACACATTGAAATCGTCGGTTCAGTGTGCTATGGCAGTCTAAAAAGCAAACAGAATGTTGGGAATTATTAGAAAGGGAATGGTGAATAAAACGGAAAATGTCATAATGCCTCTGTATCGCTCCATGGTGAGACCGCACCTTGAATACTGTGTACAATTCTGGTCGCCGCATCTCAAAAAAGATATAATTGCGATGGAGAAGGTACAGAGAAGTAGGGATGTGAATCGTGTCCTCGATCGTCTTAACGATCGATTTCGGCTGAGAGGGGGAGGGAATCGTATTGTTGCCGTTTGGGGGGGTAAAATATCGTGAAAAATCGTTAAAAAATCGTTAAAAATCGAAAAATCGAAAAATCGAAAAACCGGCACATTAAAACCCCCTAAAACCCACCCCCGACCCTTTAAATTAAATCCCCCACCCTCCCGAACCCCATCCCTCGCCGGAACATCGTTAAAAATCGAAAAATCGAAAAAACCGGCACACTAAAACCCCCTAAAACCCACCCCCGACCCTTTAAATTAAATCCCCCACCCTCCCGAACCCCCCCCCCAAATAACTTAAATAACCTGCGGGTCCAGCAGCGGTCCGGAACGGGCTCCTGCTCCTCAATCTTGTCGTCTTCAGCCGGCGCCATTTTCCAAAATGGCGCCGAAAAATGGCGGCGGCCATAGACGAAAAAGATTGGACGGCAGGAGGTCCTTCCGGACCCCCGCTGGACTTTTGGCAAGTCTCGTGGGGGTCAGGAGGCCCCCCACAAGCTGGCCAAAAGTTCCTGGAGGTCCAGCGGGGGTCAGGGAGCGATTTCCCGCCGCGAATCGTTTTCGTACGGAAAATGGCGCCGGCAGGAGATCGACTGCAGGAGGTCGTTCAGCGAGGCGCCGGAACCCTCGCTGAACGAAGTTAGCATGGGGCACATTTTCCGTACGGAAAATGGCGCCGGCCATACGCGTATGGCCGGCACCATTTTCCGTACGAAAACGATTCGCGGCGGGAAATCGCTCCCTGACCCCCGCTGGACCTCCAGGAACTTTTGGCCAGCTTGTGGGGGGCCTCCTGACCCCCACGAGACTTGCCAAAAGTCCAGCGGGGGTCCGGAAGGACCTCCTGCCGTCCAATCTTTTTCGTCTATGGCCGCCGCCATTTTTCGGCGCCATTTTGGAAAATGGCGCCGGCTGAAGACGACAAGATTGAGGAGCAGGAGCCCGTTCCGGACCGCCGCTGGACCCGCAGGTTATTTAAGTTATTTGGGGGGGGGTTCGGGAGGGTGGGGGATTTAATGTAAAGGGTCGGGGGTGGGTTTTAGGGGGTTTTAGTATGCCGGCTCACGATTCTAACGATTTATAACGATAAATTGTTAGAATCTGTATTGTATTGTGTTCCATAACGGTTTAAGACGATATTAAAATTATCGGACGATAATTGTAATCGTCCTAAAACGATTCACATCCCTACAGAGAAGGGCTACCAAAATGATAAAGGGAATGGAACAGCTCCCCTATGAGGAAAGACTAAAGAGGTTAGAACTTTTCAGCTTGGAGAAGAGACGACTGAGGGGGGATATGATAGAGATGTTTAAAATGATGAGAGGTCTAGAATGGGTAGATGTGACTCGGTTATTTACTCTTTCGGACAGTAGAAAGACTAGGGGGCACTCCATGAAGTTAGCATGGGGCACATTTAAAACTAATCGGAGAAAGTTCTTTTTTACTCAACGCACAATTAAAGTCTGGAATTTGTTGCCAGAGGATGTGGTTAGTGCAGTTAGTATAGCTGTGTTTAAAAAAGGATTGGATAAGTTCTTGGAGGAGAAGCCCATTACCTGCTATTAAGTTCACTTAGAGAATAGCCACTGCCATTGGCAATGGTAACATGGAATAGACTTAGTTTTTGGGTACTTGCCAGGTTCTTGTGGCCTGGATTGGCCACTGTTGGAAACAGGATGCTGGGCTTGATGGGCCCTTGGTCTGACCCAGTATGGCATTTTCTTATGTTCTTATGTTCTAATCCATATTTTATAAAAATCAAAAGTATGCATATACTTTGTATCACATGCACATATATATGCTGAAAAAAAGGGAAGGTCTAGGAGTATTCCAGGGTGGGGAGAAAGCAGAACTGCTTATCTGTAACAGGTGTTCTCCAAGGACAGCAGGATGCTAGTCCTTACACATTGGTGACATCATCAAATGGAGCACAGCAAAGAATTTTGTTCTCAAAGAATCTAGAACTATTAAACATGCCCCAATGATCATGTGCAGCTGTAGTCATCACCCCGCCCCCTAAGCAGAGTCTCTTAGTCCATAATCTAGCTAATACATGGAGAAACCAATGCCCAGGGGAGGCATCCTGCTGTCCTTGGAAAACACCTTTAGAGGTGTATGACATAGTGAGGGCAAAGGTAGCGCCGGTGCCATTTGGAATATTGGCAATACGGCCCACGTGCAGGAGGTCGCTCCCGGACCCCCGCTGGACTTTTGGCAAGTCTTGTGTGGGTCAGGAGGCCCCCCCAAGCTGGCCAAAAGTCCCTGGGGTCCAGCGGGGGTCCGGGAGCGATCTCCTGCACTCGTGACGTCGAGTGCCAGGAACCAAAATGGCGCCCGCGCTACCTTTGCCCTGTCACATGGTAAGGGCAAAGGGCCACCGGCACCATTTCTATTAACGCAGCCGTGGCCCAAGAGCGGGAGATCGCGCCGGGACCCCCCCACTGGACCCCAGGTTATTTAAAACATTTTGGGGGGGTTCGGGAGGGTGGAGGATTTCTTTTAAAGGGTCGGGTGGGTTTTAGGGTTGTTTTGGTGTGCCGGTTTTCCCGCCCTCCCCCAATAAAACGATTTTTTAACCAAAAAAACCATGACGATCAGATGTCCCCCCCTCTCAGCCAAAATTGATCGTTAAGACGATCGATCACACGATTCACATCCCTAGCATCCATGGTATCAGGGTGGCTCCGCACTATGATGGCATCGAGACCATGCACCGCAATGGCCCTGATGGTGGCCACGGCATCACATATTAACGGCATCGAGGGTGACCACTTACGCACCTCGATGGGATCAAAGCCATCGAAGGTATTAAAGGCATCAATGGCACCGAGTGCATCAATTGCATCGAGGGCATCAATGGCATCAATGACATTGAGAACATCAACATCAAGGGTGGCTTCAATGGAATCAAGAGGGACCATGGCACTTGATGGCAGACCTGGTCCCTGACACTAGAGGTCGGCCCAAGGCCCTCGATGACTCCAGTGCTTCGAGTCTCCATGTCTACATATGCCTACGGCATAGATGGCCCTTACAACATTGAGGGCGGTCATGTACCCTAATAGCCTTGAGAGCACCCCAGCACTTCGACTTCAAGGGTGACCATGGGGCTCAATGGTAGTCCTGGTCCCTGATGCATCAGATCAATGGTGCGCTGGTCACAGATGTTCATGGGTGTGGCATCAAGCTGCTTGCTCAGGCTCCTGCTCACCTTCTCTCACAAGGAGACTGCACTGCCATCACCGGCAAGCAGGAGGGGAGGCCACATTATCCAGGGCTCCTGCCCATAGAGACTAGATCATTTAAATATGGGGAGGATAAGCTTTCCCCCACACAGGACCAGTGTTGTCCTCGATCTCTGCACTGTCTGAACCTCCATAAATGCCGATCGATCGGTGAAATGACATGGAACTCCTGTCTGGGTAGAGCTCAGGCGAGTCCCCAAGCTCAGCAGCCTACAGGGATCACCCACAGTCTGCATTTAGTTAGTCCTGCCAGCACCTGACAAAGATACAAAAACAGACAGAGCAAGGAGTGGACACAGATTCTAAACTGCAAGTGCAGTATTTTTTTTATTTTTTTTTTAATAAAGGATAGAAATAGACTCTGCCAGACTGCACAGCGACTAAGGCTCGCCATGCATCTGGAAGACAGAGGAAAGAAGAAGAAAGGGAAAAGAAATAAAACTACCATAAGGTAAAGGAAAGAAAACAGTTGCAGCTTTAGAAAAAAAATCACTTACAAAAACTATGAGGAGAGAGCAAAGCTGAATACTGTGAGACACATGGCTCCTATGACCACACGGCTCTGAGGAAAGAAAGGGCTATGGGGCAGGGCGATGACTACAGCTGCACATGCACAGTGGGGCATGTTTGAAAGTTTTAGATTCTTTGAGATCAAATTTCCATGCCGGGCTTCATCCGATTATGTCACCCATGTATGAGGACTACCATCCTGCTTGTCCTCAGAGAAAAGGTATGCCTCTAAGTTGCTATTTTAAAAGACACATACGCACGTATATTTGGCAACTTACTTACATAATTTTACACCTGCTAATTATCTGGCATAAATGATATCAGATCTGTTTATTGTATATTACTGGCTGCATGGGAGGTCTGGGTGACTTGGAAGAGTTCAGGCTGAAGAACCAGGAGGGCTCAATGACCTGGAAAAGGATTGGGCAAACTGGTGGAGTAATTGGTAAACTGGTAATTTCAATTACATGCGCATGTTTTAAAATATAACTTTCGTGCATAAATCAGGTTTTAAGCAAGTAAGTCCTACTTAAGTTTTATATATAAAATATACGCACACATTTTTAAAATAGATAGGAAAATTATGCAAGTTCAACACATTGAAATACTCGCTTTTAATTCATTTCACATATTTGCATGTAAGCATACATACATGTTTATGTTGTAGGGCAGAAATACAGTGTATTGTATAATATGCTTGTATATGATACATGTAGGTTATAAAGCATTATTCTAGATCTAAGCGTAGTCATATACTCGCGCATATGCTGCTGCCTGGAATTGTTTGAAAGTTATCCTATCTGAGTCCAGTGTATGAATGTGCAAATGAGTTTGCAAATGTGATTACATTAGAAAAAATGGCAAAAAGTGCACTTTATTATGTATGAAAATCTTTGTATGTACAATTTACCATTTACCTGTAAGCATTTAAAAAAATATACAATATTGCTAATGAGCTGAATAATCATGCAAATCAGCTCATTAGTGGTTTTGCATTAGCAACATTTCCTGCAAAACATTTCTCAAAAGCCAAATTATTTTCCAGAGCTTAACTGTCCTTCAGGGAGGGGTAGATATGCTTTGCTTGTGAAAAAGTCTGCAATTTTGCACTGCCATTCTTTGCAAAATGTAACACCTTTGGTAACTTGGGCAATCATGGCTTGAGAAACAGCCAGTAGGACAAAGGAGGCAGACTCTAGATGATTTCTTATGTGCAATTTTATTTACAGTATAAATTCAGTGAGATAACAATTTGCTTTGTACCACTATTTTATTTTTCCCTTTCATTGTTCTCTCCCCTCCCCCCCCGCTTAACAAGTTTATTGTAAAGCACTGTTGCATATGTTCATTAACAAGTTTATTGTAAAGTTTATTGTTTATTGAAAATGTTTATTGTTTATTGTAAAGCACTGTTGCACATGTTCGTTCTAGTTGGCACAGCTGCAATGTTTATGTTAATTGTGAACCGATGTGAGGTTACTAAACAAATGTCGGTATATAAAAACTGCAAATAAATAAATAAATAAATAAATAAATAGATAAATAAATAAGTTCATCCTCATCATTCTTTACTATGCCACAAGATATCCAGAGGCAGTACTGCTACAGAATAAGAAAAGCCCCAATGGTGGCGACCGTCCTAATGGAGGTTTTTTCAAGACTTGGGCTTCCCAAGGAGATCCTGACAGATCAGGGAACCTTGTTCATGTCCAAGGTAATAAAACTACTCTGCACCTTGCTCAAGATAAAAACTCCGCGCACCTTGGTGTATCACGCACAGACTGAAGACCTCGTTGAGTGCTTCAATCAGATGCTCAAGCAAATGTTAACTAATAAAGACTTCGACTTATTCTCCATTCCACGAAAATCCCGTAGAGGAGGCGAACTTCTACTCCTTGTAAAAAAACACTTTAATATGAAACTGATCCCTCATAACCTTCCTTCAAAATTCGAAATTGCCCTACTCGAATCTGAATCTCTTCAAATATGCCTGATATATTGCCCACCAAAACTCCTTGACAAAGATATCTACCCCCTAATTGAATTCCTAATATCCAACATCAACATAAAAAAACCTTCCATTATACTTGGAGATTTCAATTTCCACGCTAATACCTCACCTAGATCCCAAAATTACCAAACGCTACTTGACATGCTTTCCAGCCTTAACATGAACCAAATTATAAACAACCCACTCACAAAGCAGGTAACACTCTAGATCTAATTTTTACTAACCAATACATTAGTGATCCCATAACATCTATTAAACCCGTTCCTTGGTCTGATCACTACCTTATTAAATGCCGTGCTCAAGTCAACACCAACAAAATATCCGAATCCAACACACCACTATCATTCAAATACAGACCCCCCTTCCAACTCAACTCACTCAAACAAGAATTGGGAAAACAACCTATAAATCTAGATTTATCCAATATCCATAATGCAACCCAGTCTTGGTTTCATCTTACAACCCAAATTGCAAATAACATAAATCCAGAGAAAACAAAACTTATAAAACATAACAGAGCAAAAAACAACCCTTGATTCAACCCCGAACTCTCTACTTTGAAAACTAACCTCAGAAAGTTGGAAAAAGAATGGCGCAAAGCCAAATGTCAAGTAACCCTTCAAAGATATCACACAAAACTCGCAGAATACAAGAAGGCAATTCTAAATGCCAAACGTGAATACTACAGTCTAAAAATCAAAAACGCTACAAATAAATCCAACTCCCACTTCAACATCGTAAAGAACCTAACAGAAAACAACAACAAAAGCAACCCAATCTCCAACGCAAACAAACTAAGCCAAGACCTTGCAATTTTCTTTAAAAACAAAATCGACAAAATCACAGATTCTTTTAACAACAATCCCACACATGAAGTATCTCACATTACATCTTCAACAACAACTTGGTCCAAATTCGAACCAATTTCCAGCATCGAGCTAGAAAAAATGCTCCAAAAAATAAATCCAGCTCGACATGATTTTGATACTATTCCTACTCGAGTACTAAAGGAAATATCAAATATTATCTCTCCTACGTTAGCTGCAATTATAAACAAATCACTCGAAGAGGGCCATCTCCCAATCAACTTGAAAACTGCCATTATTACCCCTATCCCAAAGAAAAAGAACCTAGAACCTAATGATCTGAGTAATTATCGTCCAATCTCCAACCTTCCTCTACTTGCCAAGTTGACTGAAAAAGCTGCTCTGTTTCAACTAAATGAGCACCTTGAGAGCAACAATATACTTCACCCTGCTCAACACGGCTTCAGAAAGAATCGCAGTACTGAAACCCTTCTGATAAACTTAACTAACAAAATAACAAGAGGATTTGATAACAAACTGAATCACCTATTAATTCTACTCGATCTCTCTGCTGCCTTTGACATGGTAGACCACAGAATACTAATCTCAAACTTGCCAACATAGGTCTAGCCGGAAATACTCTTGGATGGTTTACCTCATTTCTAAAAGACAGATCTTTCAAAGTCAAATTTAATAACCTCTCCTCTGATCCCTACCCTCTAGAAACCGGTGTTCCACAAGGATCCACTCTATCAGCCACCCTCTTCAATATTTACCTTCTACCTCTCTGTCATTTCATATCTAATCTAGGTATCACTTTCTTCCTATATGCTGATGACATCCAACTTCTAATCCCTATAACATCGACCATAGAAGAAGCCATATGCCTCACAGTAAAACACCTCAAATCGATCAAAATATTTCTGAACCAACTAAAGCTTTGCCTAAACATGAACAAAACTGAATGGATTCTAAGAAAAAGAAACTACTCTGAACAATCTTCTCAAATGCCCTTCATTCAAATTGACAACATTAACACCCAAATGAAGAATCCAATAAAAGACCTCGGAATCTGGCTAGACGAAGATCTGAACCTCAAAAAATGCATAACAATAAAAACGAGAGAAGGTTTTCACAAACTCCAGATTCTCAAACACCTCAAACCTCTACTGTTCCCGAATGATTTTAGAACTGTTCTACAAACTCTCATTTTCTCAAGCCTTGATTATTGCAATGCAATCTTCATTGGACTACCTAAATCTACGCTAAAACCATGACAATTACTGCAGAATGCCGCCGCCCGAGTCCTCACTGGCAAGAGGAAATATGATCACATCTCGCCTACCCTAAAAAACCTACATTGGCTACCAATTTCACAAAGAATTAAATACTAACCTTAACTATTCTCCATAACGAAATTTACAAAGGAAACAATTCTCCCCTGGATAATATGATTGCAATCCACAAATCACCCCGTACTACAAGGACCAACGACAGATTGCAACTCATCATTCCCCCACTTTCATCTGCAAAACTAACTACTACTAGAAATAGAGCCTTCTCCATAGCAGGTCCTAAAGAATGGAATGCTATCCCTAGTTACCTAAGTTCTATCAGAGACTCCAAATCATTCAAAAAAGAACTCAAAACTTGGTTGTTTAGACATCATTCACAGTCTAAGCTGAATAACCTTAGTCCTTATCCTGCTAAGAATCATCTAAATTGATTTGTAAACTGTTATCTGCTAATATGTTATACTCTGCCTTTGCTGTAATGTTAACTGACACTATTTTTTCACTTGCGTTATAACATGTTCCATGTATGATGTTGTTCTTTTCTGTAAACCGGGGTGAAGGCTCCCTGCTATACCTCGGTATAAAAAAGACTCTAAATAAAAAATTTAAAAAAATGATTCTCTGCGCAATGGGGAGCCAGTGCAGATCTCTGAGTATGGGAGTAATATGTTCCGATTTTCTGGTGTTGGTGAGAATGCGTGCTGCTGCATTCTGAAGCATTTGTAGTGGTAGAATGGTAGTTTTGGGTAGGCCTAAGAGAAGGGCATTACAATAATCAACTTTCGAAAAAATGAGGGACTGCAGTACGGAAATCATGTTGGTAGAGTAATGGTCTTAATTTTTTTAGAGTGTGTAGTCTGAAGAACCCATCTTTAATAATGTTGTTGATATGTTTTTTTAAAATTAAGGTGGTTGTCTAATGTGACTCCAAGGTTTTTAACAGTGTTAGTGATGTCAGGAGAAGTGAGTGATGTGTGAGTGGCAGCAATTGTGTTTTTGTGATTCTGTGGGGAAATGACCATAAGTTCTGTTTTATCGGGGTTAATGGCCAGATTGATGCTAGTAAGGAGGTTACTAATGGCGGTGAGGGTAGTATCCCATGTTTTAAGGGCATCATTAAGGGAGTCAGTGATGGGGATAACAATTTGCACGTCATCAGCATAGATGAAGTACAAAAGGCCAAGTTTTGTCAGTAGGTGACAAAGAGGGAGGATATAAATATTAAAGAGAGTAGAGGAGAGGGCAGATCCTTGTGGTACTCCATGATTTATATTGTATGGTTGTGATTCATGGTTATCAAAATTGACTTTTTATTGCCGTCCTTGTAGGAAAGCTTCAAACCATTGCAGTGGGGTGTTAGCTATGCCGATTTCCTTGAGCCGTGTAATGAGAATGTTGTGATTAATAGTATCGAAGGCCGCGGAAATGTCAAGCATGGCTAGTAGGAAGGATTGACCTTTGTCGAACCCAGTAAGTATGGTGTTGATAAGAGAGATGAGCAGAGTTTCGGTGCTCATACATTTACGAAAACCATGTTGCAATGGTGAGAGAATTTCAAATTTTTCCAGGTGTTCCGTGAGCTGCGTGTTTACAATTTTTTCAAGGATTTTTGCTATGAAGGGAAGGTTGGAAATAGGTTGGTAATTGGTTAGGTCAGAGGCATCAGCTTTGGGCTTTTTTAGAATAGGTCTGATGATAGCTTGTTTAAGTGTATTAGGGATTTCTCTGGAAGCTAGTGAACAATTGATAATTTTAGCAATTGAGGGTGCTATGATTTCAGGGATGGAGAGAAGATGTTTGGTGAGTATAGGGTCACTTGGATGTGTGGCAGGTTTCATTTTTTTAATGGTATTTTGAATCTCTAGGGATGTGGTGGATTCAAAGGCATTAAATATAGCAGAGGAATCATGTGGGATGGTTTTGGTCAGGGAATTATTGCCAGGGAACCGTGCCATGATTTTAACTATTTTCTCATGGAAGTATTTAGCTAAGTTCTCACTTTTGGTTTGGGCATCTTTATTACAAGTGGGAGTGGCATTGGTTTTAGTCATTTGTGTTACATACGTGAAGAGAGCGTTTGCATTAAATTGCCGATCATGTATTTTTTTTGCATGGTAATTTTTTTTTGCGTTGAGGGTTTGCTCACGATAGATACATAGGGTTGCTCTGTAAGTATTTATTTTTGTGAGGGAGGGGTTGTTACGCCAATCTTTTTCCAATTTCCTAAGGGTGTGTTTTAGAGCTGTCAGTTCAGGGGTGTACCATGGTTTAAGTGAAGATTTGGAGTGGCCAATTTTTTTAGTGCGAAGTGGGCAAAGGTCGTTGGCAATGTTCCCAGTGATAGAATACCATGATGTGATTGCTGAGTTGATGTCAGCTAGTTCAAGATTATGAAGTTCTTTGTTGAATGCAATAGTGAGTTCATCGATAGAACATAATTTGTGGATCTGTATAGTTTTAGGTTCTGGGATGTGGGGTGAGGTGGTTCGTTTAAGGGTGAGGGTACTGTGCAGGAGGTGGTGATCTGACCATGGAACAGCTGTGCTAATAGGGTCACTGGAGATGATGGGTTTGTTAATGAAAATCAGATCTAGAGTATGACCATTTTGATGAGTAGGGTCAGTGACGATCTGTGTGAAACCAATAGCTTTGAGGAATGATAGAAAGGTTTCACAGGCATTTGATAGTGGGAGGGAGTCTACATGTATATTGAAATCTCCTAAGATGATGGCAGGTTTGTCAGTTTCAATGTTCTGGACAATAAATTCAATTATAGAAGAAGGATTTTTTGTAAGAATGCCAGGGGGAATATATACTAGATAGATCTTCAGGTGAGGAGATTTAAATAACCCAATCTCAAATTTTGGGGCAATTTGCACAGGATGTGAAGTTAACTGCAATTCTTTTTTTGCAGCGAGTAGTACACCACCTCCTTTTTCTTAGGTCTTGGGATTGAGTAGATGTCATAAGTGTCATTTGGTAATTGATTAAGTAGGACGGTATCAGTTTCCTTTAACCAGGTCTCAGTTATGTTGCAAATATCTGGCTTATCATCAATGAGTATAGCATGAAATATATTGGGTTTTTTTGTGATAGATTGCGCATTAAACAGCATGATAGCTAGAGTCATGAGACCTACAAATTGTGTGATTGGTGTGAGCATGATTGGGATGAGGTGTTTGTTCATTTGTTGAGGTTTCATGAGTGTATCTGTATATGGCCAATAGTTATATTTGAGTATGGGAATGGGGTTATTTTGCATATTGCAAGTAATGCACTGAGATGTTTAAAGATACGGAGTGTTAATAGGAATGGTATAGGTGAAGATGGGGAGGGGGAAGTATGAAAGCAGTAGATCTCTCTAATGGCCCCACTAGGTCCATGCCCACCCTTTCAGAAGGGGTTTCAATGAGAGGTGCCCCCAGTATGCTGGCAGGCTTTATGAGTTGGCAGGTAAGACAGGGCCGGCAATATAATTGACCTGTTTATGTAGGCCTGGTCAATAGAACTGTGCCAATATTTTCTCTTGTGTCTTTTCCTCCTAGATGTTGGCTGTGTGCTAGTTGTATGATCTTCTGGCAATATGATTTGGGAACTATGAGTTGTTCTATCAATTCCCCCTCTACACTTCCCTTTGTGATTCAGTAACATAGGTCCCCTTTTATTACAATATAAGGAGCAATAGAATTTGTAACCTGTGCTCCAACGACTAGCCTTCTGTCCACCCTCTGCATATGCTTCAGGAACCACTTAAAGGACTCAACCTCCTTCTGGGCTGTCTGAATCTTCCCAGATCACCCTTTTTACCCACTCAAAAGAGCTAGGTATGACATTCTGGGTGGATTGCTGATCTTCCCCTGACTCTGACCCATTTCCCCCCCCCCCCCCCCTTGCCTCTAAATTAGCTGCATAATTGTATTTTTCCTGTCAGCATTGCCCTCAGGATTTAAGAGTCTTGGAGACTTTATGATACAGATCTGGATCTTCTGAGGGGAAGAGCTATGGATGTGTCGGTTCTTAATTGTTGGTCTGAGGTGAACCCAACGTGAGGTGGTTCCACAGTATTTTGAAATTTGGACAATCCTGTCCTATCACTACAAGGTAGGGAAGCCAAGGAAGTACTCCTAATTTTCTTTGGTTCTGGGGTCTTCAGCTGTATATGGTTGGTAGGATACTGCTGTTACTCCCTGTAGATATATGACAAGTTCACGATTTTCCCATAGTCGATCTGGATACGCTACAATATGTCTCTTCGAATGAGTGTTTTCACATTCTCAGAGTCCACTAATTATTGGGCTGCAGAGCCCTCTAACTCCACAGGAATCACAAACATAGAGAGTTCCTGGTTAGGTACATCAACACAATTACAATAATGTCCATTGGCTCATCTTCCTTGCAGAGACAGTCTATGGTAAAATAACCCCTTACTCCACAGCTGAAATATGGTGATCTGGCTGAGGCTTGCAGTTGAGGTGAAAATTCCTGCCGGTTCTGTACTATTGGTGATCAGAGCCTCTGACTCTTAGGACTGTGTCATCCTCTACCTAGGCTGAGTGGCATCTCTGGGGACCGTGGCGACTCAGGCATAGCCTGGGCCTGGTAATATTCGTTCATGACTTCCAGCGCCTTTTCAAGTGTAAAGTTTGGGTGTTGGCAGACCCATTGCCACATAGGCCCTTTCTAGGCTGTCTAGAAACTGTTCCAGCAGAACCAATTTGGATACCTCCACTCCATTCTTCTCTTCCAGCACAGCCACTTCTAAGTGACATCTTTTACTCTGTGGAAAAGGTTCATAAAAACATAAGAAATTGCCATGCTGGGTCAGACCAAGGGTCCATCAAGCCCAGCATCCTGTTTCCAACAGAGGCCAAACCAGGCCACAAGAATCTGTCAAATACCTAAACACCAAGAAGATCCCATGCTACTGATGCAATTAATAGCAGTGACTATTCCCTAAGTAAACTTGATTAATAGCAGTTAATGGACTTCTCTTCTAAGAATTTATCCAAACCTTTTTTAAACCCAGCTACACTAACTGCACTAACCACATCCTCTGGCAACAAATTCCAGAGCTTAATTGTGCATTGAGTGAAAAAGAATTTTCTCAGATTAGTCTTAAATGTGCTACTTGCTAACTTCATGGAATGCCCCCTAGTCCTTCTATTATCCAAAAGTGTAAATAACCAATTCACATTTACTCATTCAAGACCTCTCATGGTCTTAAAGACCTCTATCATATCACCCCTCAGCCGTCTCTTCTCCAAGCTGAACAGCCCTAATCTATTCAGCCTTTCTTCATATGGGAGCTGTTCCATCCCTTTTATCATTTTGCCCTTCTCTGTACCTTCTCCATCACAACTATATCTTTCTTGAGATGCGGTGACCAGAATTATACACAGTATTCAAGGTGTGGTCTCACCATGGAGCAATACAGAGGCATTATGACATTTTCCTTTTTATTAACCATTCCCTTCCTAATAATTCCTAACATTCTGTTTGCTTTTTTGAATGCTGCAGCACATTGAGCTGACAATTTTAAAGTATTATCCACTATGATGCCTAGATCTTTTTCCAGGGAGATAGTCCTAATAGGGATGTGCATTTATTTGCAATGAAATAGGAAATAAAGACGATATTTCCTATTTCGTCTCATTTCGGTGGGCTGACAAAACGAAAGGAAAACCCATGAATTTTCGTGTGATTTTCCTATCTTTTTTTTTTTTTTGGGGGGGGGGAGAAAGGACACATTTAAAAAAAACCCCAAACCCACCCCAACCCTTCAAATTTAATTAATTACAAGCCCCCCACCATCCCAACCCCCAAGACTTGCCTGACCCCCCCCTCTGCCCCCCCAAGACTTGCTGAAAGTCCCTGGTTGTCCAGCTGGGGTCCCAAAATCGATCTTCCTCTCTCGGGCCGTTGGCTGCCAGTAATCAAAATGTGGCCGATGGCCCTTTGCTCTTTGCAATATAATGATAAAATAACCCTTGCTGTAGTTACACGATGTTAAGTTCCATATCCGGAATTAGAGATTGCGCGGGGCATCCATTGCTCCTACCATGTGACAGGGGCTACTGGTGCCATTGTCGGCCCCTGTCACATGGTAGGAGCAGTGGAAGCCCCGCACGATCTCTAGTTCCTAATATGGAACCTAACATCGTGTAACTACAGCAAGGGTTATTTTTCCCTATATGCAACACCTTGCACTTGTCCACATTAAATTTCATCTGCCATTTGGATGCCCAATATTCCAGTCTTGCAAGGTCCTTCTATAATGTATCACAATCTGCTTGTGATTTAACTACTCTGAATAATTTTGTATCGTCCGCAAATTTGATAACCTCACTCGTCGTATTCCTTTCCAGATCATTTATATATATATTGAAAAGCACCGGTCCAAGTACAGATCCCTGAGGCACTCCCCTGTTTACCCTTTTCCACTGGTAAATTGACCATTTAATCCTCCCTCTGTTTCCTGTCTTTTAACCAGTTTGTAATCCACGAAAGGCCTCACCTCCTATCCCATGACTTTTAAGTTTTCTTAGAAGCCTCTCATGAGGGACTTTTTGAAACACCTTCTGATGAATACACTACATCTACTGGTTCACCTTTATCCACATGATTATTAACCCCTTCAAAAAAATGAAGCAGGTTTGTTAGGCAAGACTTCCCTTGGGTAAATCCATGTTGACTGTGTTCCATTAAACCACGTCTTTCTATATGCTCTATGATTTTGATCTTGAGAATAGTTTCCACTATTTTCCCAGCACTGATGTCAGGCTCACTGGTCTATATTTACCCGGATCACCCCTGGATCCCTTTTTAAATATTGGGGTTACATTGGCCACCCTCCAGTCTTCAGGTACAATTGATGATTTTAATGATAGGTTACAAATTTTAACTAATAGATCAGAAATTTAATTTTTGAGTTCCTTCAGTACCCTAGGATGCACACCATCTGGTCCAGGTGATTTTCTACTCTTTAGTTTGCCAATCTGGCCTACTACATCTTCCCAGTTCACAGTGATTTGATCAGTTCATCTGACTCATCACCCTTGAAAACCATCTCTGGAACTGGTATCTCCCCAACATCCTCATTAGTAAATATGGAAGCAAAGAATTCATTTAGTCTTTCTGCAATGGCCTTATCTTCCCTAAGAGCCCCTTTTTAACCCCTCGGTCATCTAATGGTCCAACAGACTCCCTCACAGGTTTCTTCGGAAATATTTTTAAAAGTTTTCATTATGAGTTTTTGCCTCTATGGCCAACTTCATTTCACATTCTCTCTTCGTCTGTCTTATCAATGTTTTACACTTAACTTGACAATGCTTATGTTTTATCCTATTTTCTTCAGATGGATCCTTCTTCCAATTTTTGAAGGATGGTTTTTGGACTGGGTAAATGTAACATCAGGACTTGCTAGAGACATAAGGTTCCTTGATATAATAAATGACTGCTTCATGAAGCAATTGGTTCAGAAACCAACAAGAGAGGGAGATATTTTAGATTTAATTTTTTGTGGAACGCAGGATTTGGTGAGAGGTAATGGTGGTGGGGAGAGGTAATGGTGGTGGGGTGATGGTTTTTTTTTGGCTAAAATAGCCTCTTTCACCTCACCTTTTAACCATGACTGTAATTGTTTTGCCTTCCTTCCACCTTTCTTAATGCATGGAAAACATCTGGACTACGCCTCTAGGATTGTATTTTTAAACAATGTCCATGCCTATTGAACACTTATAACCTTTGCAGCTGCACCTTTCAGTTTTTTTCTATTTTCCTCATTTTATCAAAGTTTTCCTTTTGAAAGTTTAGTGTTAGAGCTGTAGATTTACTTATTGTCCCCCTTCCAGTTATTACTTTAAATTTGATCTTGCTATGATTACTATTGCCAAGTGGCCCCCACCACTACCTCTCACCAAATCCTGTATTCCACTAAGAATTAAATCTAAAATATCTCCCTCTCTTTTTGGTTCCTGAACCAATTGCTTCATGAAGCAAGGAACCTTATGTCTCTAGCAAGTCCAGATGTTACATTTACCCAGTCAATATTGGGGTAATTGAAATCTCCCATTATTATTAGGGATGTGAATCGTTTTTCAACGATTAAAATTATCGTCCGATAATGTTTATATCGTCTTAAATCGTTATAGAACACGATACAATAGAAATTCTAACGATTTATCGTTAAAAATCGTTAAATCGTGTTAGTGCGCACTAACTCGAGTTAGTGCGCACTAACTCCCCGTTAGTGCGCACTAACTCGATTTAGTGCGCACTAACTGAAAATGATACAAATAAACACTTTCCAGGTCACTGAAGGTCAGTTAGGAATGAATATGTGTTCCTATTGGCTGGCTGCCCTCTTATCTATTGATATTACCAAGGTTACCACTGAGGTGATGGTTGGGGGGATGGGAAATGGAACTGGAAACTAACGAACACCAACAGAAAATGAAACAAAGTGTTCACACTTCCCAGGTCAGTAAAGGTCACTTAGGAATGAATATGTATGTATGTATTCCTATTGGCTGGCTGTGCTCTTATCTATTGATGTTACCAATATGGTTGGGGGGATGTGAAATGGAAACAGTTGGAAGCTTGACAAAAAAAGTAATGTAATGATCAGCACTCACGTGACTAGAACTTGTTTGTTTATTATTTTTGTTAGCAGGCACCTGAAATGCTAGTGCATGTTGAATTTGCCAATCACTGTGCATTTTAGAAAGGTGGTCCTGGCTGGAACTGTACACAGTTCAAATATATGTAATTGATTGTTGGTAAGTGTATTTTTTAAGTAGCCACACTGGCACCAGTATGTTTACTTTTCCTCCTACTTAACTCACTAGCTCAGCTTTGTAAGAAGGGCTTCTCTGCTTGTGTGTTGTTTTTGTTTGGTGTGAGGAGAGCAGAAACATCAGATCTTTATTCAATCTACTACAGTCATCTCGTACAGTGCCCTATCCCTATTAATACCAGGAGTGTTGTCATCTTCCTGCACACAGTGCCCTAACCCTGATACCAGTCTGAGACAGCTCCCTCCCTGCATTACTAGTGAGAGGCTGGCTTCACAGACAGGGGGGAGCTGCCTGACCCTCACTCCTGACTTCCCCCATGTCCCAGCTAGTGAATGGTGTGTGGGTGAGGGGGGGGGGGGAGGATGGTGAAGTCTGAGACAGCTCCCTCCCTGCATTACTAGTGAGAGGCTGGCTTCACAGACAGGGGGGAGCTGCCTAACCCTCACTCCTGACTTCCCCCATGTCCCAGCTAGTGAATGGTGTGTGGGTGAGGGGGGGGGGAGGATGGTGAAGTCTGAGACAGCTCCCTCCCTGCATTACTAGTGAGAGGCTGGCTTCACAGACAGGGGGGAGCTGCCTGACCCTCACTCCTGACTTCCCCCATGTCCCAGCTAGTGAATGGTGTGTGGGTGAGGGGGGGGGGGAGGATGGTGAAGTCTGAGACAGCTCCCTCCCTGCATTACTAGTGAGAGGCTGGCTTCACAGACAGGGGGGAGCTGCCTGACCCTCACTCCTGACTTCCCCCATGTCCCAGCTAGTGAATGGTGTGTGGGTGAGGGGGGGGGGGGAGGATGGTGAAGTCTGAGACAGCTCCCTCCCTGCATTACTAGTGAGAGGCTGGCTTCACAGATAGGGGGGAGCTGCCTGACCCTCACTCCTGACTTCCCCCATGTCCCAGCTAGTGAATGGTGTGTGGGTGAAGGGGGGGGGAGGATGGTGAAGTCTGAGACAGCTCCCTCCCTGCATTACTAGTGAGAGGCTGGCTTCACAGACAGGGGGGAGCTGCGTGACCCTCACTCCTGACTTCCCCCATGTCCCAGCTAGTGAATGGTGTGTGGGTGAGGGGTGGGGGGAGGATGGTGAAGTCTGAGACAGCTCCCTCCCTGCATTACTAGTGAGAGGCTGGCTTCACAGACAGGGGGGAGCTGCCTGACCCTCACTCCTGACTTCCCCCATGTCCCAGCTAGTGAATGGTGTGTGGGTGAGGGGGGGGGGGAGGATGGTGAAGTCTGAGACAGCTCCCTCCCTGCATTACTAGTGAGAGGCTGGCTTCACAGACAGGGGGGAGCTGCCTGACCCTCACTCCTGACTTCCCCCATGTCCCAGCTAGTGAATGGTGTGTGGGTGAGGGGGGGGGGGAGGATGGTGAAGTCTGAGACAGCTCCCTCCCTGCATTACTAGTGAGAGGCTGGCTTCACAGACAGGGGGGAGCTGCGTGACCCTCACTCCTGACTTCCCCCATGTCCCAGCTAGTGAATGGTGTGTGGGTGAGGGGGGGGGAGGATGGTGAAGTCTGAGACAGCTCCCTCCCTGCATTACTAGTGAGAGGCTGGCTTCACAGACAGGGGGGAGCTGCCTGACCCTCACTCCTGACTTCCCCCATGTCCCAGCTAGTGAATGGTGTGTGGGTGAGGGGGGGGAGGATGGTGAAGTCTGAGACAGCTCCCTCCCTGCATTACTAGTGAGAGGCTGGCTTCGCAGACAGGGGGGAGCTGCCTGACCCTCACTCCTGACTTCCCCCATGTCCCAGCTAGTGAATGGTGTGTGGGTGAGGGGGGGGGGAGGATGGTGAAGTCTGAGACAGCTCCCTCCCTGCATTACTAGTGAGAGGCTGGCTTCACAGACAGGGGGGAGCTGCCTGACCCTCACTCCTGACTTCCCCCATGTCCCAGCTAATGAATGGTGTGTGGGTGAGGGGGGGGGGAGGATGGTGAAGTCTGAGACAGCTCCCTCCCTGCATTACTAGTGAGAGGCTGGCTTCACAGACAGGGGGGAGCTGCCTGTCCCTCACTCCTGACTTCCCCCATGTCCCAGCTAGTGAATGGTGTGTGGGTGAGGGGGGGGGGGGGTGGATGGTGAAGTCTGAGACAGCTCCCTCCCTGCATTACTAGTGAGAGGCTGGCTTCACAGACAGGGGGGAGCTGCCTGACCCTCACTCCTGACTTCCCCCATGTCCCAGCTAGTGAATGGTGTGTGGGTGAGGGGGGGGGAGGATGGTGAAGTCTGAGACAGCTCCCTCCCTGCATTACTAGTGAGAGGCTGGCTTCGCAGACAGGGGGGAGCTGCCTGACCCTCACTCCTGACTTCCCCCATGTCCCAGCTAGTGAATGGTGTGTGGGTGAGGGGGGGGGGAGGATGGTGAAGTCTGAGACAGCTCCCTCCCTGCATTACTAGTGAGAGGCTGGCTTCACAGACAGGGGGGAGCTGCCTGACCCTCACATCCTGACTTCCCCCATGTCCCAGCTAGTGAATGGTGTGTGGGTGAGGGGGGGGGGGGGAGGATGGTGAAGTCTGAGACAGCTCCCTCCCTGCATTACTAGTGAGAGGCTGGCTTCACAGACAGGGGGGGAGCTGCCTGACCCTCACTCCTGACTTCCCCCATGTCCCAGCTAGTGAATGGTGTGTGGGTGAGGGGGGGGGAGGATGGTGAAGTCTGAGACAGCTCCCTCCCTGCATTACTAGTGAGAGGCTGGCTTCACAGACAGGGGGGAGCTGCCTGACCCTCACTCCTGACTTCCCCCATGTCCCAGCTAGTGAATGGTGTGTGGGTGAGGGGGGGGAGGATGGTGAAGTCTGAGACAGCTCCCTCCCTGCATTACTAGTGAGAGGCTGGCTTCGCAGACAGGGGGGAGCTGCCTGACCCTCACTCCTGACTTCCCCCATGTCCCAGCTAGTGAATGGTGTGTGGGTGAGGGGGGGGGGAGGATGGTGAAGTCTGAGACAGCTCCCTCCCGGCATTACTAGTGAGAGGCTGGCTTCACAGACAGGGGGGAGCTGCCTGACCCTCACTCCTGACTTCCCCCATGTCCCAGCTAATGAATGGTGTGTGGGTGAGGGGGGGGGGAGGATGGTGAAGTCTGAGACAGCTCCCTCCCTGCATTACTAGTGAGAGGCTGGCTTCACAGACAGGGGGGAGCTGCCTGTCCCTCACTCCTGACTTCCCCCATGTCCCAGCTAGTGAATGGTGTGTGGGGTGAGGGGGGGGGGGGGTGGATGGTGAAGTCTGAGACAGCTCCCTCCCTGCATTACTAGTGAGAGGCTGGCTTCACAGACAGGGGGGAGCTGCCTGACCCTCACTCCTGACTTCCCCCATGTCCCAGCTAGTGAATGGTGTGTGGGTGAGGGGGGGGGGAGGATGGTGAAGTCTGAGACAGCTCCCTCCCTGCATTACTAGTGAGAGGCTGGCTTCGCAGACAGGGGGGAGCTGCCTGACCCTCACTCCTGACTTCCCCCATGTCCCAGCTAGTGAATGGTGTGTGGGTGAGGGGGGGGGAGGATGGTGAAGTCTGAGACAGCTCCCTCCCTGCATTACTAGTGAGAGGCTGGCTTCACAGACAGGGGGGAGCTGCCTGACCCTCACTCCTGACTTCCCCCATGTCCCAGCTAGTGAATGGTGTGTGGGTGAGGGGGGGGGGAGGATGGTGAAGTCTGAGACAGCTCCCTCCCTGCATTACTAGTGAGAGGCTGGCTTCACAGACAGGGGGGAGCTGCCTGTCCCTCACTCCTTACTTCCCCCATGTCCCAGCTAGTGAATGGTGTGTGGGTGAGGGGGGGGGGGTGGATGGTGAAGTCTGAGACAGCTCCCTCCCTGCATTACTAGTGAGAGGCTGGCTTCACAGACAGGGGGGAGCTGCCTGACCCTCACTCCTGACTTCCCCCATGTCCCAGCTAGTGAATGGTGTGTGGGTAAGGGGGGGGGGGAGGATGGTGAAGTCTGAGACAGCTCCCTCCCTGCATTACTAGTGAGAGGCTGGCTTCACAGACAGGGGGGAGCTGCCTGACCCTCACTCCTCCGGGGTATTGTGATCTTCCTGCACACAGTGCCCTATCCCTGATACAGGGGTGTTGTGATCTTCCTGCATGCAGTGCCCTATCCCTATTAATACCAGGAGTGTTGTGATCTTCCTGCACGCAGTGCCCTATCCCTGATATCGGGATGTGTGCAAGAAGATCACAACACCCCCGGTATCAGGAATAGGGCACTGTGTGCAGGAAGATCACAACACCCCCAGTATCAGGAATAGGGCACTGTGTGCAGGAAGATCACAACACCCCTGGTATTAGGGATAGGGCACTGTGTGCAGGAAGATCACAACACTCCTGGTATTAATAGGGATAGGGCACTGTGTGCAGGAAGATCACAATACCCCTGGTATCAGGGTTAGGGCACAAGTTCTAGTCACATTGACTGATCACATTACTTGTTTTGTCAAGCTACCAACTGTTTCCATTTCCCATCCCCCATATACTGTCAGTAGGAAACTTGGTAACATGAATAAATAAGAGGGCAGCCAATAGGAATACATATTCATTCCTAAACTGACCTTAACTGACCTGAAAAGTGTCAAATTGTATCATTTTCAGTTAGTGCGCACTAACTCCCAGTTAGTGCGCACTAACTCCCGTTAGTGCGCACTAACTCGAGTTAGTGCGCACTAATCGGAAAAAACGATTTTTAACGATTTTTTAACTAAAAAATCGTGCCTAAGACGATTTTCTTGCCCTGCCACACGATTTCTATCGTTAAGACGATATGGAAAACGATTCACATCCCTAATTATTATTGCACTGCCAAATTGGTTAGCTTCCCTGATTTCTCTTATCATTTCATCATCTGTCTGACCATATTGTCCAGGTGGACGGTAGTATACTCCTATCACTATACTCTTAACCAACATACATGGAATTTCTATGCATATAGATTCTACTGAGCATTTAGTCTCTTGTATGATCTTTATCCTGTTGAACTCTATACCCTCCCGGACATAAAGTGTCACACCCCTACCAAGTTGATCCTCCCTATCATTGCAATATCATTTGTACTTTGATATAGCACTGTCCCATTGGTTATCCTCCTTCCACCAAGTCTCTGTGATGCCAATTATGTCAATCTCATCATTTACTGCTATACACTCTAACTCTCCCATCTTTCTTCTTAAACTTCTGGCATTGGCATACAGACATTTCAAAGTGTGTTTTTTGTTTGTATTAACAACCTGCTTTTCAGTGTTAGGGATAATTTGGAAATCATTAGCTTTGGTGATTTTTTACATTTAGGGACATGGACTATGTTTGCTTTTATTGGAACCTCTCTGTTGGGATGCCCTATCTCTCCTGTTTCATTAGTATCCTTCAGGGAGACATTTCTCCGAGCCATGCACTGCTGAGTGACTGTCGGCTGTCCCCCTTGTTCTAGTTTAAAAGCTGCTCTATCTCCTTTTTGAAAGTTAGTGCCAGCAGCTTGGTTCCACTCTGGTTAAGGTGGAACCCATCCTTTTGGAAAAGTCTCCCCTTCCCCAGAGTTTCCCCAGTTCCTTACAAAACTGAATCCCTCTTCCCTCCACCATCGTCTCATCCATGCATTGAAACTCTGGAGCTCTGCCTGCCTCTGGGGACCGGCACGTGGAACAGGAAGCATTTTAGAGAATGCCACTCTGGAGGTTCTGGATTTCAGCTTCCTACCTAAAATCCTAAATTTGGCTTCCAGAACCTCTCTCCCACATTTTCCTTTGTCGTTGGTGCCCACACGTACCACGACAGCCGGCTCCTCCCCAGCACTGTCTATAATCCTATCTAGGTGGCGCGTGAGGTCTGCCACCTTCGCACCAGGCAGGCAAGTTACCAGGCTGTCCTCACGTCCACAAGCCACCCTGCTATCTATATTTCTAATAATTAAATCACCAACTATGATGGTCAGCCTAACCCTTCCCTCCTGGGCAGTAGCCCTGGGAGACTTGTCCTCAGTGCGAGAGGACAATACATCACCTGGAGAGCAGGTCCTTGCTACAGGATCACTTCCTGCTACACCAGTGTGATGTTCTCCTACTGGGAGACCTTTCTGATCCAAGGCGGCACTGGGGCTGCCATACTGGATTTGGGACTTGGCTACTATGTCCCTGAAGGTCTCATCAATGTACCTCTCTATCTGCCTCAGCTCCTCCAAGTCTGCTGCTCTAGCATCCAGAGATCGGACTCATTCTCTGAGAGCCAGGAGCTCTTTGCACTGAGTGCAAAGAGCTCATAGAATCTCTCACATAGAATCTCTCACCGTCGGTTTTCCCCAGCTTGAAGAACTTCCCGCCTAAATCATTATCAGTAGGCTTCTGGAGTGAGTCCTGTTCTTTCTAGAATGGAGGCCCTTGACTTTTTGGTATAGAGACCTTCCTTCTATAATGGCTGTTTGAAAGGCATCTTGACTACTCCCGGTGAGGAGTAGATTCCTCAGATAGGTGGACTATCTATCTTCTAACTTGCCTGTCAGTTAAGCTGTATGTTCAATGTTTTTCAGGAAAAGTCGGAGTCTTCTTCTGGGGTCATCTTAAGTAGTACTGGTGAGAAGGAAGGTGAAATGGACACAGTGGGCTGTATGGCCTGTGTTATGATTTGCTCTAAAACTTGTTCTTGTAGCACCTGCTACTGATCAATTTGAGTTTGTAGGGCATTCTGCAGTTGCAAGGACCTGTATCATTTGCACCATCTCCCTGCTTTCCAAGCTGCTTCCAAACTGTATAACTCTCTGGGGAAGGAGAGGGACCAAAAACAAAAAACCTGATGGCCTGACTAGCCTTGCTTACTACTTGAATCCTGACTGCACAAGTGGGGCTAGCCCCCTTGGCCTGCTATAACTTAGGCTGGGTAAGTGGAACCTTGAGATCCCAGAAAAAAAAGATTCTCTCTGTTTTTTGAGGTTTTTGGTTTTTTTTTTCTGCTGAGGTTATGGGCTTCTGCATATATTTTGCACTTAGGGAATAAGATCGCACTGCTGCTACCATATGTGGTAACCTGGGCAGTCAAGGCTTGGGAAACAGTTAGTGGGAGGCAGACTCTGGCTGTTTCCTTCTGTGCAATTTTATTTACAGTGAAAAGCAAAACAGAAAATAATGCAGCTCACCTTGCAGTTCTAGTAGCAATCAAACATTAAACATAGCAGGTCTTTGCAGACATTTGGTTCCTGCCTGCTCCCTGGCCCTCTCTAACCCTTTGGGTCCTGACTCTTTATAGTAGAATGAGGGGAGCCTCCCTTCACCCAGAATCTTTTGTGGGGCTGATCCTTAAAGAGAGCCAGATGGCTGTGGCCGATCCCTTAAAGTGGGTTTGAAGGAGTTTTCCTGTATACTCCCTCACAACCCTCTAAAACAATTAGAATATATTATTTAAATGAGTTGGTATTGCAGGAAATTGTATGTGATATTGGCTCATTTCAGTGTAATATTTTACTGTTTACTGCATCATTCCTCTTGGTTTTGTCCATTAGAATATCACTGCATTAAAAGGAAATGTTCTACTCAAGTGGATCTCTCATAGACAAGGTCTTTTGTAGCTTTCAGAAAAGAAGAAAATGTTGTACAAGTGTGAAATTCCATGCATGTTTAGACTACAGTAGCAAGAAGGACACATAACCCAGTTTTCCCTAAAATTAATCAATAAAGTTTCTTAGCACTAAAAGATAATGCCATGAGAATTAAAATAAAAATTGTGTTACTTTATATCTTTTCTGAGTTGTGCGCCATGAGACCTGAAACTGTCTAGTAACCCACTGTTCCTTATTAATGATCTTTTTTCCCCTCATATGTCTATATCAAAATGTACAGTGTAATGGTTGTTCATGTCTGGAAATAAAAGTAGAAGAGAAACTTGAAACTGTCATCCATAGTATTTAATTAAAATGTATTTGCAGACTTATATCTATTCCAGTTATTAAACTGTATTATAGACATGTATTCTGCAAAGGATACATGTCTAGATATAGATTGGCTAGATATATATAATTACAGATAAATAATATAGATATATAATAATTTAGATATCACTAGTGATAAAACAATTTAAAGATTGTGGGGCAGTTTTTTAAAAGACTTATGCACGTAAAACCAGGTGGATTTACGCGCATGGGAGGGGGGGGTTTACGCGTGCCGGGCCTATTTTCAAAGGCCCGGGGGTGCACATAAAGCCCTGGGACGTGTGTAAGTCCCGGGGATTGAAAGAATGGGTGGTCCGGGGGCGGGGCGGGGCCAAAGGCCTCTGCAGGGCCGCTGTGCCAGGGGATCGCACGCCGGCACTTGGCCGACGTGCGCAAGTTACGCCTGCCTCTGGCAGGCGTAACTTTCACAACAAAGGTACCGGGGGGGGATTCTTTAGGGCTGGGGGATGGGACAAGTAGGGGAAGGGGAGGGGAAGGGGGAAGGTGGGAGGGGAAAGGAAAGTTCGCTCTGAGGCCGCTCTGATTTTGGAGAGGCCTCGGAGGGAACGGGTAAAGTCAGCTGGTCTTCCCAAGGGCTCGGCGCGCACAAGGTGCACTAGTGTGCACCCCCTTGCGCACGCCGACCCCTGATTTTATAACATGCACGCGGCTGCCACGTGTATGTTATAAAATCAGGCGTACATTTGTGCACACCGGGTAGCGCGCACAAATGTAGGCCGCGAGCATAGGTTTTAAAATCTGCCCCTGTATGAATACCATAGAAAAATAATTGTAGTTTCAAAGGCAGTAAATTACATAGTAAGAATTTTCCCTACTATGTGCCTCTATGGCAAGGCTTTTGAAACCTGTCCTGGGGACCCCCACTGCCAGATTGGTTTCAAGGACATTCACAATGAATATGCATGAGTTACATTTGCATATCATGGGGACTCAGTATATGCACATTTTTCTCATGCATATCCATTGTAGATAATCTGAAAATATGACTGCCTGTGGGGTCCCCAGGACAGGTTCTGGATGCCCTGCTCTTTGGCAAATGCCAGAATTTCAGTCCCTTACTATAAGGAAAATATACTGTTAGAGAAGCAAGTCAAGGTGTGCTAAACCAAAGTTCTCAATCCAGTCCTGAGGGGAAACACCTAGCCAGTCAGGTTTTCAGGATATCCACAATGAATATGCATGCGATAGATTTGCAGGCACTACTTCCATTGAATGCAAAACTATCTCATGCATATTCATTGTGGATATCCAGAAAACCTGACAGGTTAGGTGTGCCCTGAGTACTGGTTTGAGAAGCACCTTGCTAGACAGTAGCATGGAGGGCTGAAGGCATGTCTGTTTCCAAACTGTGAGTGAGCCAGTTAACATTTAGAATCAAATGTTTTAGGTAAAGATTCTGTATTCAATTAGCTCCAAGAGTATTGGAACCACAAGTGATTTCACTTGATCAATTTCTGCAGCCAGCGGTTCACTCGGCAAAGTTGTATATCCAGGATACAGCACACATGTTGCGCAAATTACAGACTCTTCCACCCTTGCCCTCAGGAGACCTTTTTAGTAAGTTTAGCTGTTAAGTCTCTTTATACCAATGATCCACAACAAATGGCTTGTGTCCTCATTGCAAATCCTCTGCGACAGGGTCCAGCACCCCAATGCATTCTTACATCTTTTCTGTTATAGCTCACACACTTTGTTTTGTATAAAAAGGATTTTCAATTTGATGCAAAATGTTTTCAGCAGATTCAAGGAGTTCAAATGGGGTACCCAGTGGACCCTGACATAGCCAACAAATATGTAGAGAAATTTGAAGAAACATATGTCTACCAATCTCCAATATACAATCAATTTTATTATGGTCTCGTTTATACAATAGTAGATGAAATTGTTCCTATGGCATGGTACATAACAAGATTTACAGTCTTTTCAATCTTGGTTGACCTCCCAAGATCAAAACCCTATTGTTCACCATAGATTATCACAGACAACAGATTGCTTTCTTAGATATTACCATCTATAAGGAACACAACATCATTGTTTACCAATCTATATAAAAAAATTGATTAAAAGGAACAAACTTTTGCATTTTCAAAGTCACTACACAAGATCTTTCAAATTCAACTTAGCAGTTAGCCAATTTTTTCCAATTAAGGAGAATTTGTTCATAGATGACTGATTTTAGAATTCAAGCACAAGACCTGAAACATCATTTTTTTAGCAAGAACCTTTCCCAAACACATGGTTTGGAGGATATCTCTCCATGCTGAATACTCTGATTGTATCAACTGTTATAGTATAAAGTGGTTTCATCAACAGATACAGATACCTATGTTTACAATAATACTCGAACCTGGCACAAGATGTGCCAGGATAATTTGCAAGCATTGTGATATATTATCTATGCACAAATCTATTCAACTGTCACCCTCGCATTTCTTTTTCATGTGCCCACAACATAACAAAATATGATGGTCAGAGCAGCTTTGCCAAATCCCGCAGATGTCACTATATAAAGCAAAGGTCGCCACTGTTGTCAAAAATGTGATTTATGTGAAACAACATTGACAGGGGTCACATGGATTCACCCCAGCTCTGGCTACACAGTCAAGCATGTACATTATTCAGACTGTCATTGTTCATCAGTTATATACGCAATTCAGTATTCATGTGCTCTTGTTTATATCGGCTGAACACGCTAAGCAATTCGGACTAGATTAATAGAATATCGTACCTGTATAAACACTGGTAAAATCACAGCTCTGATAGTAAAACACTGTTTGGAACAGCATCATTCATTTTGGGATCTACGGTGGACAGTCTTACCAGTTATTCATCAATCTCCCTGTGGATGCAATATATCAGCGGCATTAAATCACTGAGAACAATTTTAAATAGTCACTTTAAAAACAGTTTTCCCCATGGGATTAAATGAAGGCATTGAAAGTACCCTTAGAACATAAGAACATAAGATATGCCATACTGGGTCAGACCAAGAGTCTAACAAGCCCAGTATCCTGTCTCCAATACTGGCCAATCCAAGTCAAAAGTACCTGGCAAGTACCCAAACATTAAAGAAATATCAGCTACTAACTGTTCATTAATTAATAGCAATTTATAATTTTTTCCTCTAGGAACTTATCCAAACATTTTTTAATCTCAGTTGCACTAACTGCCTAACCACATCTTCTGGCAATGAATTCCAGAGCTTAATTATGTGCTGAGTGAAAAATAATTGTATTTGATTTGTTTTAAATGAGCTACTTGCTAACTTCATGGAGTGCCCCCCTAGTCCTTCTATTATCTGAGAGAGTAAATAACTGATTTACATTAATTTTTTCAAGTCTTTTCATGATTTTGTAGACCTCTATCATATCCCCCTCCATCTTCTCTTCTCCAAACTGAACAGCCCTAACTTCCTTAGCCTTTCCTCATAGGGCAGCCGTTCCATGCCACTTATCATTTGGTTGCCCTTCTCTGTACTTTCTCTAGTACAACTATATCTTTTTTGAGATGCGGCGATCAGAATTGCAAAATGGTGCCGGCCGTACGGCAACACGATTCGACTGCAGGAGGTCGTTCTGGACCCCACTGGACTTTTGGCAAGTCTTGGGGGGGTCAGGAGGCCCCCCCCCAAGCTGGCCAAAAGTCCCTGGGGGTCCAGCGGGGGTCCAGGAGCGATCTCCTACGCTCCTGACGTCGGGGGACAAAAAACAAAATGGCGCCGGCGCTACCTTTGACCTGTTCATATGACAAGGCAAAGGTAGCGCCGGCGCCATTTCTACAACGCACCCGGAGGTCCGAGAGTAAAAGATCCACACCGGGACTCTTTCTCTGGACCCCAGGTAATTTAAGGCATTTTGGGGGGGGGGGGGTTTGGGAGGGGGGGGGATTTATTTTAAAGGGTCGGGGTGGGGTTTTAGGGTTGTTTTAGTGTGCCGGTTTCCCGCCCTCCCCCTTCCCCTCCCCCCACTGGACCCCAGGTAATTTAAGGCATTTTGGGGGGTTCGGGAGGGTGGGGGATTTATTTTAAAGGGTCGGGGTGGGTTTTAGGGATGTTTTAGTGTGCTGGTTTTCGATTTACACACGATATTTAAAAAACCCAAACTGCGACGATCCGATTCCCTCCCCCTCCCAGCCGAAATCGATCGTTAAGACGATCGATCACACGATTCACATCTCTAATTTACAATCCTCTTGGCAATGTTACCTACAGTCTGAAGTTACCACCTGGATTGAAACATCCATAATGCTTTTCATATTTCACTTCTGAACCACTCATCATCAGTGAATTATCTTTCAAATCTCAGGAACCATCTCCTATCAATGCAGAAGATGACCTAGAATACAAGGGTCGAAGCCATTCTTGATGTCTGCAAGCAAGACAAAACCTGGGATACCTTCTCTCTTGGGAAGGTTTTGGCCTCGAAGAAATTCTTGGGAGCCTCTGGCTAATATCTTTGACAAAGAGATGCTCCATCAGTTTCATCTCTCGCATCCTTGGAAACCACAACCTGGTACCCATAGAGGAGACCGCCCTTTGAAGGGGGGTACTGTTGCAACTTTCCCTTCCCAACGGCTTCACTTCCACCCTATCTTTCTTTCTTTGCACCTCCTCTTGCTGTGGATGGATGCCTGGCTGCCGCGGCGTCTGCCTGCCGTCCTCTCCCGGTGTCCCCGGACCGGCTTGAGCACTGCCGCCCGCCATGCTCCGCTAGTACCTTAGGGCACACGCGCCGCATGGACTCACTCTTATTTCCTACTTGGCATGAACTCCCTGTGAATGATGGTCATGCTGCCTGGATATTTAAAGCCTACAATGTTTGCTAGCCTTTGAGTTATCAAGGGGTATCTTATGGATGGGATTCTCTTTCCTTATCCAGCTACTCTGCCTCTCCAATTTTCATTGGACTCTTAACGCTAACGGGGGGTACCCGCTCCTCGGGGGCCTCACTTGCTTTTCAGGTCACTATTAGTACGGCATGGGCCGTACTTGCTCCTCGAGGGCCCATGCTCCCTGACTTGCTGCCTGCTCCTACCTTCTCTTCTGCCTGGGAAGGATTCGCTATCTTCAACACTAGTGAGTACTACATCTTCACTTCAGAGCTGTTCCCTGGGAAACCAGGTACTCTCTCCTCGAGGGCCTGCTTCCATTCCAGCCCTAGTGCATCTCCTACGTGGAACCGCTGTGTGAGTACATTACCTTCAAGCCTCTCAGCTCTCAGGGATCAGGTACTCGCTCCTCGAGGGCCTGCTCTCCCTATCCTGGGGTTCTCCATACTGGGGCTTTGTGCATATTCCCACTGTACTCATTATTCTCAGTTCTTTCCACTACAGCACTGCTACCGGAGTAGTTCACTGTTCCAGCGCCTGAGGGATACTAGCCAGCCGGGCTACTTCTTATGCTCATTACTGCCACCTCGGTGGCTTCATCACATGGTCTAATAAAAGATCAATCTCTGTGTTTTGTGTGTCCTAAGATGAGCCTGACCTGTGGCCCCTCACGGGACTTCCCCCGCGTGGGCAAGGTCAGCTGCCACAGTGTCCCAAGGGTCCACCCAAACCTCACTAATTATAACAGTTTCATCCTACAAGATGTGGTGGAACAACTGCATATTCCTACTTGTCCGTGTCTAAGGCCATTAATTATATCTTCTATCCATGGATATCTCCTGCCAGGGAGAATAACTCATCACACGGTTCCATTGGATTGCCACATTGCTCCGAACCACACTGAATGTATCACCTTCTACGTCATCCAGAAAGCCATTCATCCAATCGTTCTTGGTATTCCGTGGTTGCAATGTCACAATCTACAGTTTGACTGGACATCTTTAAAACTCATCCACTGGGGTCCAGCATGCCATAAGACCTGCATTCAAGGATAAAATCCCTCCTGTAGTTTCATCTATACATCCTGTCTTGAGGGATTGCCTTCCCAGTACAGTCAGTTTGCAAATGTCTTCTCCAAAAAGGCTGCGGACACCTTGCCTCCAGACAGAGAATTTGATTGCACTATTAATCTGATTCCTGGAGCTACCCCGCCTTGCGGTTGGGTCTATCCGTTATCCACCTTGGAGACCCGAACTATGACCAAATATATCCAAGACAATTTACAGAAGGGATTTATTCGGCGATCCAAATCTCCAGCCAGGGCTGGCTTCTTCTTTGTTGGAAAAAGATGGGACTCTGCGTCCATGTGTTGATTTCCGTGGGCTTAATGCCATTACTATCAAAGACCGATATCCATTGCCGCTAATAGCTGAACTCTTTGACCGCTTACAGGGGGCCAGGGTGTTCTCAAAGTTGGATCTTTGCAGAGCGTATAATATTATCAGGATACGGAAGGGTGATGAGTGGAAGACGGCTTTCAACACCATTATGAATATCTAGTCATGCCTTTCGGATTAACTAATGCTCCGGCAGTATTTCAGCATCTCATCAATGAGATATTCCGAAACCTGATTTATATCTGCGTTGTAGTCTATCTCGATGACATTTTGATTTTTTTCTGCCGATTTATGGACGCATCAACAACATTTCTATGCTAAGATTGAAAAATGCATCTTCGAACAAGAGTCACTACCATTTCTGGGTTATATTATTTCCAAACAAGGCTTCCAGATGGACCCCTCCAAATTGAAATGTATTCAAGAATGGCCCCAACCTAACAGTTTACTTTGCACTCCAGCGCTTCCTGGGTTTCGCTAACTACTATCGTAGTTTTATTCAGATTTCTCTAAATTGCTGCACCTCTCATGCTCTTACTCGTAAGGGCCAAACATCAAGCTCTGGCCTTCAGAGGCTGAAGAAGCATTCCTAGCACTCAAGAACTCCTTCCTCAAGAAACCTTGCCTTCAGTATCCTGATCCCAGACGTCCGTTTGTGGTAGAGGTGGATGCATCAGCTGAAGGGGTAGGAGCTGTCTTAAGCCAGAATGACACTACAGGAACTTTCATCCTTGCTCCTACTTTTCTAAGAAATTTTCATCGGCTGAACGTAATTACTCCATCGGTGACAAAGAGCTTCTTGCCATTAAACTGGCATTTGAGGAGTGGCGGCAGTGGCTGGAGGGAGCTGAACATCGTATAACAATCTACACTGACCATAAGAACCTGGTGTACCTCCAACAGGCCTAACGTCTGAACCCTCGTCAAGCTCGTTGGGCACTCTTTTTCACATGTTTCAACTTTGAACTGTGATATCGACCAGCTAACAAGAACATAAAGGCATATGCCCTATCCCGATCCTTCTCTGCTGAAGATATTGATGAGCCTATTCAACGTATTATAGACCCGGCTTGCATCACCCTCTCTGTGACATTCACTGTCCCACCTGGTAAAACGGTGGTGCCTAAGAGACTGCGTAATAAAGTACTGGCCTGGGGGCATGATTCTCAGCCGGGCATCCTGGACGAGCTCGGACTCAAACACTCCTCCAACAATATTATTGGTGGCCTGATATGTGCAAAGATATTCGAGCATATGTGGATTCTTGCCCAACCTGTGCTCAACATAAGATTCCTACTGGAAAGACTTGGGGTCTTTTACAGCTGTTACCTACCCCCATGAAGCCTTGGACACATATTTCCACAGACTTTATTGTGGATCTTCTGCCATCAGAGGGCAACACAGTAATATGAGTAGTAGTGGATCGATTTTCAAAAATGGCCCACTTCATCCCACTACCCTCCCTCCCATCAGCTCCTCTCTTGGCCCAACTGTTCATGCTCCATATCTTCTGCCTCCACGGCCTCCCACAGCACATCGCATCTGATCGCAGCCCTCAGTTCATGGCTTGTTACTGACTCAATCTCTATAAGAAGTTTCGCATTTCTCTGGACTATACCACTGTGTTTCACCCACAAGCAAACGCTCAGGCAGAATGTACAAATCGTACTTTAAAACTATTTCTTTGATGTATGTCAACTCCCAGTCAGGACGGACCTGGGCAACACTTCTCTCTTGGACTGAGTTCTCCCACAACTTACGTGCCTGTACCTCAACGGGGGCCACCCATTTTCAGATTGTATTTAGATGACAACCCAGGCTGCCTTTGCCTTTGCCGGTGCCATCACCGGCAGCCCAGCTCACTGCAGTACAGTTGTGGTGGCTCTGGATTCATACCCAACAAATGCTCCGTAAAGCGGCTCACACCGCCAAGACATTTGCCAACAAGCATCGGCGACCAGCTCCACGGTTCCGTCCGGGAGAAAAGGTGTGACTAAGCACCAGGCACATCCGTTTGAGAGTTCCTTCCATGCGACTGGCCCCATGTTATATTGGGCCTTTTCCGGTGCTACTACAGCTAGGTCCTGTAACTTACCAACTTTGTTTGCTGGTCACATTGAGAATCCATAATTCCTTCCACACGTCCCTTCTGAAGCCTTTGGTCCTCACTTGGCCTACTCAGAAGGTTCCTGAATTCACACAGCCCAGGGCAGAGGAGGAGACTATATAATCAAGTATGTGAGGTACTTCATGTCCGGAAATGAAGCAGCACATGGGAATACCTCCTAGCTTGGGAAGGATTTGGGCCTGAGGAGAATTCTTGGGAGCTTGCTAAGAACATCCTGGATAAGACTCTTCTCAAGAACTTTCACACTGAACACCCAGGAAAACCCAAGCCTTCTAGGGGGAGGCCTAAAGGAGGGGGTACTGTTATGGCCTCCGGGTGCGGTGGTCCGCGACCAGGGCCGAGTGCTTACCCGCAGCTTTGGGCCGAGTGCTTACACGCAGCTTCGGGCCATCTCTGAGGCTCCTGCTGGAGCAGGCAGCCTCCCTCGTCGCTCTCCTCACGGCCATTGCCACTGCTAAGGCCGGCCACATGGCTCTTGCATGGCCGGGCTGACTCCTCCCCCTCCAGGTGTGATTAGAGCCGTGCTTGGCTGAAGATTATATTTTAAAAGGGCCACGACGGAAGTTGTCGTCGCTTCCTTCCTGAGACTCCTCCCTTGGCTCAGTATTAAGGCAAGGTCTGCTCCTCAGACCTTGCCTTGGTATGAGGCTTCTAGTCTGGTTGGTTCTGAGCTCCGAGTTCCTGGTTTCCGCTCCTGGTCTTCTCTTGTTCTTCTGTCCTGCTCAGCTCTCTTCTCTCATTGGACTGATTCTTCTGGATTGACTCTTGGACTGGCTTCCGAACATTCTCCTGGATTGACCTGGAATGGCTTCCAACCATTCTCCTGGCTTGCTACTGAACCGGCTTACGACCCTTCTCCTGGCTGGACCTTGGGACTGGCTTCCGACCCTTCGCCTACTTGGACCATTGGACCAGCTTTGCGACCATTCTTCAGTCTCCATTCCGTGGACTGATATACGACCTGCTGGAGGGTGCCAGCTGACTGGAATCCAGACCTGCAGGAGGCGCCTGAATTCCAGACCTATCTTCAGTCTTCAGCGATTCTCCTAAGTCCAAGCGGCTAGGGTCCCCTTGGCTCCCTCCTATAGGGGTACCACGAGCTTCCAGTTGCGATGGGTACTATTCAACTGCTGATACACCTGGCCTTGCCTTCCGCCGGTAGGGACCTAAAAGGGTTGATTCTCTCCTAGGTAGCGCTAACTCTACCTCAGGACCAAGGGTCCACCTTAGATCCATAAACTGCTACCTCAGAAATGAATCTATTCTTAAAAAAATGAAACCTGCCACACCACCCTAGCGATACCATCCCCACCAAACTGCTCCGACCATCCCCGATATAATAGCACCTCACATTTTCCAACATCATTAACCGTTCCCTTTCACTCAGTAACGTCCCCCAACTCTCTCAAACAAGCCATCATTAAAGCCATACTCAAGAAACCCAAATCTGACCCTTCTGACCTGGCTAATTACTGCCCCATGTTCCAACCTTCCCTTTCTGGCAAAAATCCTAGAAAAAATAGTAAAAGATACAACTCGCAGGATTTCCTAGAAAAATATAACATTCTTTCACCCTACCATTTGGATTTCGTAGGCATTTCAGTATTGAAACCCTACTGATTGTGCTCACAGACTCCCTCCTCACTGGAATAGACAAAGGATACCCTTTATTCTAGCTAAGCTTGATATATCTGCCGCATTGAGACCATTAACCACAATACTCTTATCAACAGGCTTAAGGAAATAGGCATATCAGACACCCCTCTCCGCTAGTTCGAGTCTTACCTCAAAAATAGACAATTTAAAGTCAACTACAGAATATTGGAATCCCAACCTCATAACCTATCTCACGGGGCTCCACAATGTTTTGCCCCTTTCATCCACCCTTTTTAACATATAATATACTTCCCCTTTGTCACCTGCTCTCCGAACTCGGTCTCAATATATTTCATATAGGCGGATGATGTACAAATCATCATCCCTATCATCGACTCCCTGAATAATGCCCCTTAAAATCTGAGACACTGCCCTCACAGCCATCAGCTCACTCCTCACGAGCATTAACCTTGCCATCAATACTGATAAAACGGAAATTATGATTATCTCCCCCCCAGCACAACCCAACGTTCCATACACGTCCCCCAGTCCTCACCACCACAATCACCCCTGTGCAATATGTAAAAAACCTCGGAGTCACCTATTGACAACCAGCTAACTCTTACGAACACATATTAATAAACACAATAAAAGACTTACTTTAAATTACACACTCTAAAGAAAATTAAAACCCCTTCTCTATCAATGTGACTTCCGTTACCGTTCTACAATCCCCTTATCCTAACAAAAGTAGACTACTGTAACTCCCCTCCTCCTTGGCCTACCCACAAGCGACCATCCTCCCCATTACAAATGTTACAAAATGCAGCTGCACGCATACTCACCAACACTCGCAGATCTGAACACAGTACACCTATCCTCAAAGAATTATGTTGCCTCCCCATCACTGAACGGATTAAATACAAAACATTATCTTAATACACAAAACCCTACATACCGAAAATATGCACTGGCTCAACAATGCCCTTACACTTCCACCAAACACGCCAGACCACCCAAATCCCAGCATGCTGCTACATTACATAAGCCACCCCACAAAGCACACCACTCAATACAACTAATGAACGTGCCATGTCCATAGCAGGGCAAACAACTTGGAATGCTATGCCCCCTGACCTACATCAGGAATCATGCCCAAAAAAGTTTAAACAAAACTTAAACATGGCTCTTCTTGCAAGCATTTTCCTGATTCACTGCTACGCGCACAAAGCAGTAAGCGACAACAGATCCGGTCGCCCTCTTGACCTGTCTACTACTTTTCATATCAACAATGAAACTGTCTCCTGCTTTTCCTTTTTATAATATTTCACACTGGTTTTCAGCACTTGTATTTTATCTTTGCAATATTTATTTCTTGTCTTGGTTACTGAGTTATGCAATTGTTCTCCAATTATCTTGTATTAACTAGTTTGTTTATTAATCACCTTATTTCATATTTCAAAAGTTAAAGCGCCGTTGCTATCTTTATGTTAAATGTAAACCGATATGATGTACCAATGAATGTCGGTATAGAAAAACCTTGCAATAAACAAAATAAATAAATAAATAAATAAATAAAGCTTCCCACTGAAGGATACTGGTGTAAAGGGATTTATGTCCAAAGTCACCAGAAGCATGTTTCCAACATCCTGAACAGTATCCAAAATTCTTAAAACATGTGCCGTTGTCCTGGTTATAAGATTTTATAGTGGGAACCATGGGTCTCAAAATAGATCCACAAATATCGAAAGTGGCTCTAATTTGAACCAATAGTAGTAACTATTGGTCTCCCAGGAGGATGTATAATGTCCTTTCGGATCTTAGGTGTTAGGCTTTGAGCTGTTGGAGTGGATTCTTGGGTACTGCGAAGATGGCCACTCCCATGGGGAGGAGCCCAGTGAGGAAACTGCAGTACTAGGCTAGACCCTATACATGCAGACACAGAGAAGTTATATTTATTGTACAGCTCAATGATACTGCCCGGGGAGCGGGCAGCAGTGAAGGTAACCAAGTGAAGAGTCCAGGGGTCCTCAGCAGAGGAGACCAGTCTCACACTTGAGTAGATGATAGGCAGCGTGGTGTAGCAGGAGCAGGTCCCAGATGTGACACTGAGCGCTGAAGCTGAAGATGAGACAGACTGGAAGGGTTAGTACTCACTGAAGCAGAAAGCTGTATTGTTGAAGGTCCTGGCAGGCAGAAGTAGTTCAGTGGCAGGTACCAAGATTAGGGAGAGCAGGCCCTTGAGGAGCGAGTACCCGGTATCCCAAGATAGGTACCTGAAATAGAGCAGAAGGGCCCCCAAGGAGCGGGTACCCAGGTTAGTGGAGAATACCCCGAAGGGCAGAAAGAGCTTCCTGCGGCAGCTGGGAATCGGCAGAGCAGCTTAGATCGGAGGCAATCCAATCCTTGCTAACTCAGTTTGTTAGCAAACGAAGTGCAGGCTAAATACCATGATGGCTAAATGCCATGATGTAGATAAAGATGTGGGTGGTGTGAGCGCACGCACCCTAGGAGGGCCCTCAGGAAAATCATGGCAAACACCGTCCGCCGTTGCCAATCCAGGAACACCGGAGAGAGCGGCATGAAGACCGGCAGCAGCCATGTTCCCAAGGCTTGAGGAGAGAGAAGGAAGAAAGGTGAGGCACATAGGTCGAAGCCATCTGAGACCGACGGACGCAACATTAGGCACCATGTAAATGGTCAGAATTGTAGGATGTGCAATGGTTAGAAAATTACTCTCCTTGCTAGTGAGAAAACATGAAACACGGGCTTCCTCTGTAATGATGGAAACTTTTTTTTGTAATTGCGGTGTGGGATATAAAAGGGTTTTTTCAAAAACTATTGAATGACCGATGATTAAAATGAGGCAGAAGATGTATAAATGTCTTCCACAAATGTATCTTGATGATGTCTAGTATGATGTCATATTGTGGTCATTATGAGGATTATTAAATGAAGAGGAAATATATTCCAAATCACTCTTTCTGGTCTGAGAAAGAAGGATTCCTTTGAACACAGTCAATGAAAAAATATGATATTATAACAGACAAGCTTTTGCAAATTGTGAAATGAGCTTCAGCAAGAGATCAGATTGTCAAAGGTCTTGGGCTTTAAGGCTAGCTTGAATAGTTGGTTATTTTAACATTGTTAGCCTTTATGGTAGTGCATCAGTTGGTAATAAGCATTAGATAAAATCCTGTTTATCTGATAGGATTAGTGCCAGCTGAATGATGTATTTAAAGGGGGTTGTTCCACAAGGCTGTTTTATTTTTATAGGATTTAATACTGTTAATTTTGTTTTATGTGGTAAATTTGATGATGATATGATATCATTTTTTATTTGATCTTTGGAGTTTGGTTCTGTAATTTTGTTCTATATTTCAAGATTGTTTAATGTTTTATATCTTTCTTTGTTTGGAGCAAACTTTTGAGAAGGTAGGTCAAAAATTGAATAAATAGATAAATAAGCCCAGTCAAACCAGAACAAAATGAGAAAAAAAGAAAACCAATCAAACTTTGCAATATTATTCCCTAGTTGCTTCCAAAGAGGCTAACAGACAAGCACATCCACGTTGATTTGCTCCTTTGGTATCATCCCACTGTTGACAACCTGTCTCCATTGGCAGCATCTGTTATGGTCGTGGACCCTTGGGCCGGCTGAGACTGCAGATGTTACACTGTGGGGCCCACAGTGAGCGTCACAGCCAGGAGGCGGCGCTGAAGAGACTCCGGAAAAGCCTTCGCCACTGGAAGTCCGAGGTCCCCCCAGGAGGAGGCCGTAGGAACCCGGACATCTTGGACTTAGGTGGGACCCTATGCGACCAAGGATCCAGGCAGCGGCCGAAGAGATGGTCGATGAGGACAGCAAGGCCCAGGGGGCTGGAAGAGTCTTCACCCTTGGAAGCCCATGGCTCCCCCGGGAAGAGCCCATGAGAGCCTGAGCCGCTGGGACTTAGGAGAATCCCCTGGGACAGCAACAACCGGATACCTGCGGAGGTGGAGGGAGCAGAAGTCAGAGTCCAGGAATGAAACCGGGTCAGAAGACAGAGGTCCAAAGTCAAAGCCAGGGGTGGAAGCTGGAAACAGAGTCCTTAGATAGAGCTGGGTTATAAGCCAGAAGTCAGAAGTCAAAACCAAAACCAGGGGAGGAAGCAAAGATGAAGTCAATGGATGAAGCCGGGTCGGAAGCAAGAAGTAGATGAGAAGATCCAAGATCCAAAGCAGCAATTAGCAACGCAGGGGACTGAGTGAACCTCGTTGCAAGGCACTGAAGATGTCCAGAAGCAGGGTTTAAATACCCTGATAGCAGTCTGACGTCATCTGAGGCAGGACTTGAGTTTCCCAAGCTGTCCCCTTTAAAAGGGACTCCTCCCCACGCGTGCGCGTCTAGGGGGCGGGGCCAGCTGCAGTGGATCGTTGACATCTCTCCCGAGGAGGAAGAGATGCGTTGGAGGCAGGGCAGGCCTGAGGAGGCCTTGAAATGGCCCAGGCTATCCCTTGTAGCAGTGATCAAGACACATCAGGCAGGACTCGTGGTGAAATGAGTAGGGATGTGAATCGTTTTTTGACGATTTAAAATATCGTCCGATATATTTTAAATCGTCAAAAATCGTTAGGGGCCACGATAAAATACCAATTCCCCTGATTTATCGTTAAAAAATTGTAAATCGGGGGAAGGGGGAGGGCAGGAAAACCGGCACACTAAAACCCCCTAAAACCCCCCCCCGACCCTTTAAATTAAATCCCCCACCCCCCCGAACCCCCCCCCCCCCAAATGCTTTAAATTACCTGGGGATCCAGCGGTGGTCCAGAACGGCGGCGGTCCAGAACGGCCCCCCTCAATTGAATCCTGTTGTCTTCAGCCGGCGCCATTTTGCAAAATGGCCGCCGCAAAATGGCGGCGGCCATAGACAAAAACGTTTCGACGAAGGAGGTCGTTCCGGACCCCCGCTGGACTTTTGGCAAGTCTTGTTGGGGGTCAGGAGGCCCCCCCAAGCTGGCCAAAAGTTCCTGGGAGTCCAGCGGGGATCAGGAAGCGATTTCTTGCCGCGAATCGTTTTTCCGTACGGAAAATGGCGCAGGCAGGAGATCGAGTGCAGGAGGTTGTCAGCGGCGGTCCGGAACCCCCGCTGAACGACCTCCTGCAGTCGATCTCCTGCCGGTGCCATTTTCCGTACGGAAAATGATTTCAGGAGGCCCCCCCAAGCTGGCCAAAAGTTCTGGGAGTCCAGCGGGGTTCAGGAAGCGATTTCTTGCCGCAATCGTTTTCCGTACGGAAAATGGCGCCGGCAGGAGATCGAGTGCAGGAGGTTGTTCAGCGGCGGTCCGGAACCCCCGCTCTGAACGACCTCCTTGCAGTCGATCTCCTGCCGGCGCCATTTTCTGTACGGAAAACGATTTGCGGCAAGAAATCGCTTCCTGAACACCGCTGGACTCCCAGAAACTTTGGCCAGCTTGGGGGGGCCTCCTGACCCCCCACCAAGACTTGCCAAAAGTCCAGCGGGGGTCCGGAACGACCTCCTTCGTCGAATCGTTTTTGTCTATGGCCACCGCCATTTTGCGGCGGCCATTTTGCAAAATGGCGCCGGCTGAAGACAACAGGATTCAATTGAGGGGGCCGTTCCGGACCGCCGCCGTTCTGGACCACCGCTGGATCCCCAGGTAATTTAAAGCATTTGGGGGGGGGGGTTCGGGAGGGTGGGGGATTTAATTTAAAGGGTCGGGGGGGGGTTTTAGGGGGTTGGCTCACGATTTTAACGATTTTTCACGATAGTTTACACACCCAAACGGCAACAATACGATTCCCTCCCCCTCCCAGCCGAAATCGATCGTTAAGACGATCGAGGACACGATTCACATCTCTAGAAATGAGTCCCCGGGAAGGTCACCTCTCTCCTCCTTCCCCGGGGCTCCCTTTTATTGTTCACAATTTCCATCATAAAGCATGGCATGCAGATTTGTCATAACATCATTGGTCTTTGCACATACATCATACATTGGATGTTTAAGTGACATTCCATAAATGTCCTTCCTGGCCTTTGTGCTGACTATGCATAAGCTAGCAGGCCAGGAGGGTAAAGGTTCATAAGCTGGACATTGAGACAGTTTTAAGATATGTTAAACTAGCTGGCTAAGTGTTAGAGGAAGTAGGCAGAAAGCAGTTTCGGTTTGACACAGTGAGATCTATTCCTGGGGCAAGCCTGTCTGGAGTAGGTTGTTTATGAGACAGGCTTCCTGTCTCAGGGGCAGAAGGAAGCTTACACAATTTGCTGTCTCCAGTGAATGCCGGAGAAAGAGGAGAGTTATAGTTAACCCCTGAGATACTCCTTCAGGGCCTAAGTTTACGATACCACAGTCCCTGAGGTAGATGGAGGGACCGGGGCATGGCCCGGGACCATAACAGCATCTTTAGGCTCCAGAGCTTTTGATAATGTCAGGTTGGGGGTGGGAATGGGGTGGATGAGCTTGGCATTACAGGGCACTATTGGGGATTTCCTAGGATGGCACAGATTGTCATGCTGCCTTGTGTCTCCTTTTCTGGTCTAGCTAGACCTTGCTCCAACAGCATCATTTCCTTTAGACATTGATGACATTGGTGTGGGGGCATAGCTGAGCAAGATTGGGCATTTCCATTCTAGTGTCAGGTAGCACCAACAAGGTTCTTGGGAAGACACAGATGTTCATGCTTTCCTGCTCTATTCTAGTTAGTTCTTGACTCCAGTGGTGATCACTTTTTTAGATCCTCTGTGGATCCTGCTAGATAGAACCAGCTACATGAATATCCATGTCTCTTCTAGGACTTCTGTTATTAATGTGTACCCAGAGCTTGTACAATTGACTCAGTTGCTACTTTATTCTCTGCTTGCCAGACAGACCTGGCTGTATGGTTGTCTGTGTTTCTGCTTGGACATCTAAACATTTTATATTACCCTGCTTGCAATCCATTCCAGCAACCCCAGCATTAATTGTTGAATCATCTGAATACATCACTTTAAACACTTACATGACACTATGTTGGTTTTCTTCTCCCTCTTCACTTATTGCAACAAAAAATCACCTGTGCCTTCCTAAAGTCTGTTACGGGTTTTAAGCGCTCACCAGATATTGTAGTTGGGCATTTCACTCGTCTACCACCACTTCCTTGAAAAAATGTTTTCTGATGTTGTTCATAAGTGTATCTTATCAGAGCCTATCAAAGAGTTAGTGCACACTAATTTGAAACCAAATTGTTCCCAAAATTTCGGGAAAATTTGTTCGGGTTTCAGGGCCCTGTCCTGAATGAATGCACATCCCTATCATTTATACCCTTCATGTGTTTGAATGCCTCTAATATACCTCCCCTGGCTCTTCTTTTGTCTGGAGTGTATATATCCAAATTCTTATGTCTGATGCAGTCTCCACAGCTCTTTCATAGACTTTCTCTGGATCCCCTCTACGTTTGACAGTGTCTACATCAATCCAGAGATACATCCCCAGAAATGGACACAATACTCCAGGAGAGGTCTTACCAATCGCTTCCTTTTCTGATGGTTATGTCTCTTCCTATATATTGTACCATCCTTCTGGCTCTGGTTTCCACTTTCTTTCACTTTTCACTACCATGAAATTATCAGATATAATCACTTCACTCTGTGGCTTCATGGACATCGCTTTCACACTCTTAAACACATCCTGCCCTTTTATACTTCTATGGTCTCTTGGTGGAGTCTCAAGGAAAATTTAATTATCTGAAGAACCTCTTTTGAATTTATAGTACAAACAAACTTATGAGGGTTTTTTTTTTCTTCTTAGGTTTCCTGAAGAAGAATTTTTAAAGAAGAAATGATCCTTCAGTGGCATTTCATTGAATTACTGCACCACAGAAACACGGAATATGGTAGCAGATAAGGATAATGAGATCTATTTAGTCTGCCAGTTTCCTTCCTGTTGGGATAGTCTCTACCTTCATCTCTAACTTTATTTTCAGGTCTTCTTAACCAAGGATATTCTTTGCTTCTGAGACACTTTTTGAATTTTGTTAGTTTTTGCTTCTACAATTTCCTCTTCAAAACTGTTCCATTTACCCACCACCCTTTTGGTGAAGAAATATTTCCTCAGGTTATTCCACCCAGTTAAGTGGAACAACTACAGGCACCCTAAGAGGTCCTCGAATCTCAGACTTTGCTTCCACTTTCTGAGAGCTCATGAGGGTCCTCCCTGTCTGAGGCAGGCGTAACTTTCCCGATAAAGGTCAGGAGGGGGTTTTAGATAGGGCTGGGGGGCGGGTTAGATAGGGGAAGGGAGGGGAAGGTGCAGGGGGTGGAAGGAAAGTTCCCTCTGAGGCCGCTCTGATTTCGGAGCGGCCTCAGAGGGAACGGAGGAAGACTGCGCGGCTCGGCGCACACAAGTTGCACAGTTGTGCACCCCCTTGTGCGCGCCGACCCTGGATTTTATAACATGCGTGCGGCAGCACGCACATGTTATAAAATCAGGCGTAGATTTGTTCACGCCGGGTTGAGCGAACAAATCTACACCCACGCACAGGTTTAAAGATCTGCCCCATTATAAGTAATAAGAAAAAAAACTGCTGTATAGGCAACATTTTAATCCTTTACTATTTTATTTAATATGAATGAATATTACAGTGCCTGTCCTTTAATGTAACCCATGTATACATAATTTAAAAAAATAATAATGTAAAACTTTGGAAAGAAGACACAAATTTTGGGATCTATTTGCTAAAGTACATTAATGCCAATACAGAAATTTTAAAAGCCCTATGGGTGTAAATGGGTTACGCGCGCTGAGCCTATTTTCATAGGCCCGGCGATGCACGCAAAGCCCCGGGACATGCGTATATCCCGGGGCTTGAGAAAAGGGGCAGGGTGTGCAACCTATGCTAGCCCGGATGCAGGTGCAACTTGTAAAATTAAGGTATGGGGGTTTAGGTAGAGCTGGGGGAAAGCCATCTGGGCTCCCTGTGTGCACCAATGAGAGAGAGAGAGAGAGAGAGAGAGAGAGAGAGAGAGAGAGAGAGACTGAGACTAGCCATAATGTCTTCTCCCTAGATAGGTATTTGTATCCTTATGGTAGGCCCACCTAGTAACTCAAGGTGAGGTTTAGGTATTAGTGTAGGGGGTTGGGGCCACTTTGACATTCAACGTGAGACGTATGAACAGAACAGTGGTCTCTTGTGAAGATTTGATGGCCTTCGGAGTGAGGAAACTCACCCAAAGATGAGATTTGGGCAATGTTCTCTCCACCTAACTTGATGGACTCTCACATCATGCTAGGTGGAAAGATCTCACATCAAGCTAGGTGGAGAGAACATTGCCCAAATCTCATCTTTGGGTGAGTTTCCTCACTCCGAAGGCCATCAAATCTTCACAAGAGGCAAACCGAGCCCACTCCCCACCCCTAACTCTTCCTGTTTTTCAAATTTGCATTGCACCATACGATATGGTGCTATCACATGCAGTAAGGGCTTATCACATGCGTTAATGGGGCTTTTCGCATGCGATAAGCCCTCAACGCATGTGAAAACGCCTTAGAGCATTTTGATAAATGAGAGGGTCTGTTTGTTGCAAAAGGGATAGCATTTCCTCTGGTGTGGCCCCTCTTAAGAGCAGATGAATTCCAAAAGTGAACACCTGCACTAAATTTAAAGAGCAGTTCAAAAAAGTAATATTGTGCAAAGTGAAACAAAGTTAATTCAAACATAATTTTCTCCCAAAAAAAAAAAATGGACTCAAGAAAACAGAATTTTTAAATTGGTTGTACCATGTAAGAATTTGGACAGTTACAATATATTGAGTTATCTGACCTCCATAGACTTACCATATGGAATGTGCCACTTTATTAATATGCACACATCATACAATGGAAATTAATCAATATTAATTTTTCCAAGTGACTTCATTAAAAATACCATATATTTATATATTCTAATACACCAGCTACAAAAGTACTACTTTCACTAGATTGCAGTGATAAGTATTTGCTATGTCCTCAAAGATTCTGATATTGTGTTAAGCTTTCTTTTATTTATTTTTTTTCAAATCAGTCTTCCTTTTAAAAATGGTAAATGTTTTAATTTATTAATAAAAGAATATAGACCATGTTAAACCTGTGTGGGATTCTCACATGCTTCAGAGCTTTGCTCTGGGGTCCTATTTTCCCAAAGGACCTATGTACTAAAGTTTGGGGGTTTTTCCCCCCATTTTGTGTCTACGGGAAAAATGCTTATTGGAAAACCACTGGGCAATTTCATGTGGTTATCCTGAGCTGAATTTTAAGCCAAACCTAACCAGGTAGATTTAGGCCAGCTATTTCTGTGGCTGGAGTTGCCTAATTTTAGTTAGATTCAAAATGTCCTGAACAACTAGTTAACTTTAATGATTGTTTAACAAAAGTGGCTGATTAACTTTTTCAGTCTAAATTCAAAGTGAAGGCAGTTCCCCAGCTCTGGATGAGCACTGCTATGTGCATGCTTATCAGACTCATTGCAATGCTCACTCGGATCCCCATACATTTTTATAATATGCAGAAATAAATAAGGAGATTAAAAAGAGAACTGTTAAAACACAGAGCACTACTGATAAATATTGGATGAAGTCCTATTTTTTGCATTTATGTAGATTAAAACTAAAATGGAAGCAAAACTCGCTATTAATAGCAAAGCATTGTTTTTCTTGTCAGAATGAACATCCTGATTATATAGCCATTAAAAATGACAAAAAGAGAAAACAGCAGCATTTGCAAAAAAAAAAACAATACAGCAACTAAACAAAGGAAATTTCAAATATATTTCTTGTCCTTAAGGAAAAAACAGAACCCCCAGCCAGCACAGTGTGAAGGCCTCATTGTGGGGATAAGTCATGGGGAAATGTTATTTTAGGGTATCGTGTCATGAATTCACATTTGATGTTGAGCCACAGGGAATTAATACTGGCAGTGTGTGGCATCTCAATATTTCATCGTGGGAGGAAGTTAGCAGGAGCTTTGGGTAACAGTACATCGAGCTGAAGTTGTATTTTCCTCATTGGAATAAAAAAGTAAAATTGCTCACCTGTAACTATTATTTTACTGATATCAGAGAATAATTTGTCACACTTGGGTCATGCAACAAGCACATGTTATAAAATTCAAATGATACTTTGTTTATAGAAAAATAGAGTGGTACAATTACAATCAATATCACAGCATTGATCATATTTTTTAAATTACAAAATCTCAGGTTACACAACTTATGCATGGCCGAGTACATGAAATATTTGCATATTGTAATTGAAACAACTGTTATTGTAGAAATATTTGCTTCTTATCTTCCTCCTCATTACATCTATCAATCATGGTATAGTCATGGAGCAAGCAGAGGATCAGTTTGCTACAGCCCTGGATACACATCACCTACTTCTGTTATACGAGGCAGTTCCTAAATGTAACATAGCTCCTCCAAGCTTCTTAGATAGTTCCCCTGCTATGAATGTTTGGTTTGGAAACAGTCCGTTCAGCATCATCTGGTAAGTGACATAATGCCTTGGGATGCTGTCTCTGAAGTTAGTGTTCATGGCCTTGGTTAAATCATGGGTGAAAGGTACTCACAGAACAAATTGAAAAGCTATCGCTTCTGCTGGCAATCCTTTGGGTAGTAACTCTTCCTACTGATGCCCCTTGAGTGCCTAAATGTCCTTAGAGGCAGCAGCTAGCCCTGTGATGTTTTTGTGCTGGTTGGTTAGTCTCCTGGATGCAACATTCTCTATACCATGACACGGGTGAATTCTTGTAGGTTGATCACTGGTTTCTTAATATCTTTGATGTGAATCAGTTTGCAGTCTGAATTTTTTCATGAATAAATGCACCTTCCTGTAGCACCCTATAGTTTCCTGTTGTAGGTCATCAAAGGCTCTTACCAGTCTCAATAGGCGCAGAAGGACATTCTCAACTCATAATTTAGAACATAATTTTGATCTTATTTGAAAGCATGCCAAGATGTAGGTGTATGACTGCAAGTGTGATATTACTTTTTTACTTGTTCATTCTCATGTGAAATGAATGATAGCTTTTGTGTCTATGCTATGTACATGAGTCCAATCAGCTATCTTCTAGACAATGCTGATTGTTTTTTTCATGTCTCTGTTTCACGGTAGTAGGGGCATGTTGTGGTACTAATAATGGGGTCTATTTACTAAAGCAGATTAATGTCAGTACATAAATAAATGTGCATGAAACTAACCCAATATTTTTATTTTGGAATTTATTTGCTCTCCCGAGCAGCAGTTAGTTCTGTGTGCTGGCCGGCTGCCAAGCTCGTACCTCACTTGGACAGCACCTAATGGTGCTATCCCAGACAGCCCCCACCCTGCCCAGACCCTGCCCTGGCCCTCCTCCAGCCCACCCCTTTTTAAAAAAAACCTGGCTCTTCCATATGTATTGGGAAAATGCACGCAGTGCGCTCACAGCCCGGCCAAGCGCATATCTCCTGGTATTGGCGCACACCGTGTTTTAAAAATGTGCTCTTAAATACCTGAAATACCTAATGTACAATAAGACAGATTTTTAACATTTTATATTGCTGTTAATGTGTTTTCATTCATTTTCACATAAATGTGAAGGCAAATTATTCTAGATTCCAATCAGACATATGCAGGGGTGGATTGACCTACTGGGGTTTCTGGCATGTCCCGGTGGGCTAGTCAGGTCAGTCACATGACTGGCGTAGATCACAGCAGTCCCATGCTTGCAGACTTATAGACTTGCTTGATGCCAGGCCTCGCAGCAGTTCTCCTGGCAAAGCGCAGAGCCATAATGTGTCTATGGCCAATATGGCCTCATCCATAAGCACTGCTACCTGAAGGGCATAATAATGCTGCTGGAGATTTCACCCAGAGGAGAAGCAACACCACGGCCCTGCCAGAATCGCCGGTGGGGCCTGGAGAGTAGGAGCAGCATGCTGCGGCCTTGCCGGAACACTGGTGGGGCCTGAGGAGGAGCAGCAATGTCACGGCCTTGCTAGAATCGCTGATGAGGCCTAGGAAGGAGCAGCAATGCTGTGGCCCTGCCAGAATCGCGGTATGGCCTGAGGAGGAACAAGATTGTCACAATCTGCTCTGCAGGAAGGAGCTCTAAGCCAGAGCTAGGTCGACCGACTTGACCACAAGAAGTAGTTGTGCTGGCTGCGAGGGATGAATGAGACTGCTGCTGTTATTTCAAGAGGAGGGAGTTGGAGTGTGTGTGTGGGTGTGTGTGTGTGTGTGTGTGAGAGAGAGAGAGAAGGGGAACCTGTGGGTATGAGAAAGACAGTATGTGTGTATGTCTGAGAGTGTGTGAAAATGAGAAAGTGTGTGTGAAATGACAGTATGAGTGTTTGTCTGAGAGTGTGGGAAAATGATAGAGTATATGTGAGTGCATGTATGTGAATGTGAAAGCATGTTTGTGCATAAGTGTGTGAGAGATCATGTATGTAAGAGAGTGAAAGAAAGTGTATGTGTGTTTGTGTAAAAGAAAGATTGAGGAAGAGCATGTGTGTGTTTCTGTGAGAGACAGCACACGTGTGTGTTCAAGAGAGCAGAAAACTTGTGTATAACAAACTTCTTTCCTCTTATCCTGGTAAATCATGACAATCTCAGGGCATCGGGAAATCAAAAGTTCCCAGGTATGGAAAGCAGGAGATTTTTAAAAATCCTTGTGTTTTAATTATTGGGTGTTATTTAATGTGTCTGTTTTGAAATATGTTATTGGTGTTCGGAAAATATTTATTTGAGTTTTTACTTATTGGTGGTTGTTCTATTTGTTAGATGTTTGGAATTATACTCTTTATTGAAGTGGTTTTACTAATATTAATGACATTTATATTTCATGATTTTGTTTTATGAGGAATGGTAATCTTTATTTTTTTTCCATTGTAGCACTGCATACAGGATCTGGCTTCTTGTGATTTCCAGTTCAGTTTATGGTCTGTTTATTCTGTATTTGGTGAGGTCTGTCTGTATTTTGCATGTGTGACCAAGGTAAGGTATTCTGCTAGTGCATAGTTTCTGTGTAGAGATCTATAGTTTGGCTTGTTCTGTTTTCCTAATAGGAGGTGTTTTAGGATTTAAGTGCCTGCCGTAATGTTTGCATTGTTACCTTTCATAGATAAGGTTGTTGTTGCTTGAGTGCTGGCAGTTAGTGCTGTTTTGATATAAAAAGTATATTGTATTGTAATTCAGTTTTCTTGTGACTTTCGGGAGGCTAAGCCCATGCCCATGGTATGTTATAGTAGACCTAATATCATATGGGTTCTGAGTGTTTGTTTTGCTTTTTTGCAGGGTTTTCTGGTTGGCACAACATCATTGCATGTAAATATAACATACATATTATAAGTTATATTTTATCTCAGAAGACTGTACCTTGAAAATCCTTTTTCATGTAAAATCTGTTTTTATAAATGTATAATTTTTAATTGTGTGTAGGGAGAATGTGACAAGCTGGAATGGGGGTGCAAGGCTGTAAGATTTGCCTAGGATGCCTAGCAACCTTGTACTGGGAAGGCTGGGAAAAGACTGGCAACAATTAAAAAAAAACTTTACATAATGATGTGGCAATACTGGAACTGGGGCACTCACTGTGTGAGTACATGAGCAAAAGCACAACAGAACATGTGTGCGTGTGTGTGTGTGTGTCAGAGATTGTGCGTAAGGGCATCTTTCTGTGTTACAAAGAGAGACATTCACACACATTGTGTCTGAGTGTGTGTGTGTGTGGGTGTCTTATTTTTTTCTCTCTGACATAGAAAGTCATCCACACACATGTTCTCTCTGTGACATAGACAGGACACAGACAAGACATATCCATACACTGAGAGTGAGAGTGAGTGTTTGGTGTCTTTGTGTCAGAGAGAGAGGCACTCACACACTTTCTCAGAGTGTGTGTTGGGTGTCTTTTTTGTCTGAGAGACTGTGAGTGTTTGTGTCTGACACTGGTTGGCAGTGTGGTTCTCTTATTACTTGGCAACTGGTTTAAGATCTAATTGGTTGGCAAGAGATTAATACTAGACTAGGAATCCAGGATATATCATTATATGAGAAATATAACTAAATTGGGGGGGGGGGGGGGGGTAGCACAACTGATTTGCATGGATGGAAGAGGGCCTGCTGCTGTGTTTGCTCACCTCTGATTATGGGTGTGCACTATTAGTTATTTAAGAAATATGTGAAATTTATGTTGGAGATTTTTTGCTTCATTTCTGTCAGGCTCCAGGTCACATGACGTCCCTCTGAAGGGTCAGTTTGTCATGCTTTTGGGAACTGTTGCAACACACGCTGCAGGGAAAGTTCAAGGAAGTCTTGACAGATTCCCTGTGGGCTGGCTTTGAAAAAAATCCCCCAGGCTGATATTTCCCTGCAACCTGCCCCTGGACATATGATATATAAAAAAGGAATCTACTTAAGATATACAATATATAAATTCAGTAAAAACATCTTTTATTATATATTATTACAAAATACCAGCTTACAAAAATTTCTAATTCTAATACACACATACAGGTGAATTTTTAAATGCCAGCATGTGCCAGTACTAGGAGATAGGCATGTGGCCGGGCAGCGCGTGTACCACGGCGTTGTCAAAGGCCAGCGGCCATGCGCGTATCTCCCAGTACGCACAGAAGAGCCAGTTTTAAAAAAAAAAGGGGTGGGCCAGGCGTGGGGTATGGGCAGGTGGGGACCGGCCAGGACAGCGCCATTAGGCACTATCCCGGTGAAGCAGGCGCCGGCAGCTGGCCTGCACGCGCAACTTACCACTGCTCCAGAGAGCAGGTAAGTATCAAAGTAAAGAAAAATTGCTAGAGGGAATTTAGAGGTTGGGGAGGAGAGGGGAAAAGGCAGACAGGGTAGGTAGAGGGTGTAGGAAGTTCCCTCCCAGCCCGCTCCTTTACTGGGAGGGAACTGGGGAAAGGCCAGTCTGTCGCCGCACACCTTTTATAAAATGCCCCCCCTCCTTGCCCATGCGAGTTGGCCCTTGCGCACACATCTGCACGCAGATAGCCAATTTTATAACGTGCGCATCGGTGTCCATGTGCGTGCGGGTCTAAAAATTCACCTTAAAATATCTTGTACATGTAAAGTGAATAGAATTGAAAAGAATATTCACCTTATTTCATCCCATTGCCAAAAAATCATACACATTCAATCCATACACTCACACTCACCTCTTTACAATAGTAGTTATCAGGCATCCATTAAAACCAACGAATAATTTTATATTCCTTATTCACTCTTAATTACACCACCAGAAAAACTGCTATATTTCCATAATTCACTAAATAAATTCCAATATTTTACAAAATCAGTCCCAATAGATTCTGGTTCCTATCTGTTTCGCCTGATCAGGCTTCTTCTGGGGACATTCAAAATTGATTAATGAATTTGGTGCATTCCTTGCTTCACAGCACTAAAAAGACAGCCAGCAGTCTTTTTTGTGTGTTTAAGCATAAATAAAACCTTGCCAAAAATCTTTCTATGCCAATAAAATCCTTGCTGCAAACGGTAACCCCTCCATCCTGTTCAATATCGTCAAATCTTTAACTTCTCAGACGATAGATACTTTTGAATCCATTGATAACACTCTTTCTAATAAGATTGCACAACATTTTAAGAACAAACAGGGTCATTCATCAAAATGTGTTAGGTCGTTATTTTTTGCATCGCGCGGCACGAATACAAATTTTGAAAATTTAGTCAAGGGGCAGGGTTTATAAAAATCAGGGGTGCTAACATTGCATGCAACAATATAACACATGTTTTAATTGCAGAAAGAACTACACCTTTTTTCCTGGTATTAGGCTGTGTAATATGCCCAGGGTAGGATTTGGGGAAGAGGGAGAGAGAGGGAGAGAGAGCCTCTAGGGTGGTGCATGTATTAGGGATGTGCATCAGGTCCCCAATCGTTTGCACTTTTGGGTTCATTGGCCGCAGGAAAATCTCGTTTTCCCGTGGATCGGCATTTTTTTTTTTTTTTTTAGTAAAAAATCATTTTTCAGCTTAGTGTGCGCTAATGGGAGTTAGCGCACGCTAACCTGAAAAACGATTTTCATGAAAATTCAGGGGAAAAGTGTTTGTTTCATGTTTTAGCCAGTATATAACGAATTAAGAAATATCGTACGATATTTCAATTCATTATAAAAACGTTTCACATCCCTAGCATGTATAAGTCATCCATTTATACCACTGTAGGAGGGTTAACTAGTAACTCAAGGCAAGGTTTTGGTGGTGGTCTAGGGTTTGGAGGGCAGTTTTACATATACAGTCAGACGTATGAATAGCTCAGTCCACATCAGTGAAGATTTGATTGATTTTGAATGAGGAAAGTTACACAAAGATTTCTATAAAGTACTCTCGCCCTAGCTTGATAGCAGCCAGGTAGAGAGTGCAACAAGTCTCTCTCTCTCAGCAATAGCTACCTGTCTGGGCATAACAAGCTGTGAAATAGAAGTTTTGCACCCCACAATACACTACCTATGAGAAATGTTATGTTAGTGCATGGTGCAGTAATTGTAAAATTATCATAAACATGCCCCTTTTTCTTACCACAGGCGTTATCGATGCATTATTTTAGCATGTTGATGAATCTAGGGGTCAGATGTGTGGCGTGGTGATGTCGATTGTCAGTTCCTATACTGCTGTCGATGCATGTAGTTTTGCTTTTTTTGCCTGATTGTATAACCTTCCAGGGGGAGATCTTGTGGTTTTCTTGGGGTGGGTCTGAGGTTCTAGGTCAGGGGTGGGCAAGTCCGGTCCTCGAGGGCTGCAAACCAGTCGGGTTTTCAGGATACCCCTAATGAATATGCATGAAATAGATTTGCATACAACTGAGGCAGTGTGTGTATGCAGGTCTCTCTCATGCATATTCATTAAGGATATCCTGAAAACCCGACTGGTTTGCAGCCCTCGAGGACCGGAATTGCCTACCCCTGTTCTAGGTGTTCTTTCTCTTTATTGCCACTTTTGTATTGGAAACTGTTTAAATAAAGAGTTTAAAAAAAGAATCTCAGTAAAAGCAATGCTGGAAACCAAGACAGCTTCCAGTGTCCTTTTTACTGTCTTGTGACTTTAACGTTCATCAGTGCTGTTATCATCACTGCTGTATACAATAATTTTAAACTGGGACTAAAGGGTTTGCAATGCCAGGGCTTTGAAAGTTATCTTTCCCTTGCTGAGGAAATCCTTGATATTAATACAACTTAATAAAAGCAAAACTTTACCATCAATGACTATTTGAGATATGGTCTCTGGAACCACTATCCAGATTTAGCCATCCCAAGGGTTACATATGTTTCTAAGTGACATCACTGATTGCTAAGCAGCAAGTGCTGTGCTAGCAGACAGCGGCCTTCAGAAGAAAAGCTCCTACTGTATTGCTTGTCCCACAGATTTTAATGGAAAATGAATATGAATACAAGCAATAATTTTCATTGTTTTTTGAGGCACTGGTAGTTTGTATTTGATTCCTAAATTCCAAAACAAGAATGCTTGATTCAGTTTGGATTTCTTATTTGTTTTAAGCAAATGTATATCCCTAATAAATACATTCCAACCTGTCTCAAGATTGAGGCACCTTGCATAAACATAGTCCACTTTAAACATTCATTGCTGCTTTTGAAAGCAAAGTAAATGATCTTGAATACCCCCTGCCAGGAAATACGTGCCTGATCTATCACAAAAAAAATCTATAGTCTTCAATTAAGTGATCAAGAGTAGTGCTTTGTTGTAAAATATCCGCATTCAATTTCTGGGGCAAGAAGTGGCATGTAGAGGTCCTGGGGGCTGTTGGGGGTGGCATCAAGAGGGAGATATGGACTTTTATTGGTGGCAGAGGGGATTTTTTGGCAGTGAAGATTGTCCTTCCAGGTGTTTGGTTTTTTTTAATGAAATTAAAAGAAAAATGAATGAAATGTTTGGTTTTCTTTCATATTGTTTTACAATTTCCAATTTCATTTCAAATACACATCCCTATCGAGAAACAGTAAATATATTATTATGTGAAAACTATCAGGAATTGAATAGTTCTGTTGAAAATATATTTGAGTGGATAGGTGTTTGTGACCCTGCCTAAAGGCAGAGTGGAAGGCATTGTTGCTTTTAGTGGCTCACTCTCACTTGCGCGTCACTCTCACTTGCGCATCTGGCATGCTCCAGCCAGCCGCTGTTCCCAGCACAGCAAGACACCGCTGACGCCTCTTGAGGCAGGAAGCCACTGAACACCGATGTCGGACCCCTGCTGATGAGATCATCTCATCGCCCTATATAAGGGCAGCTCCCCTGACTTACTTTGCCTTAGCAATAGGTCCAGCTACCTTGTGTTGTGCGTGTTGCTACTCTGCCCAGTCCTTGTCTGCCCAGCTTGTTCCAGACCTCACCTATCCAGCTTGTCCCTGCCTTGTCTCCCATTCTGCCTCTGCCTATCCACTCTCTTCCTTCCTCAGATGGATATCTGGTTTAACCCTCACCTGGACTCTGGATACACCTACTCACTGCCTGCGTTTGACCCTTGCCTGGACTCTGGATATGATTGTTCACTGCCTGCTTTTGACTCTTGCCTGAACCCTTGACACACCTGATCGCTGCCTGCCCATGACCCTAGCCTGGCTTCGGATTAAGTCTTCAGCCTACAGCAGTGACCCTTGTCTAAATCCTGTTGATCCTGGCACCCATAGGCTCAACCCAAGGGGAAAGTGGGCCAGTAAAGCTCTTGACCAGCCTCTGCTCTGCCTAGGTCTGCTTGCTGATGGTGAGACCCTGTAGTGCTCCTCCTTGCAGGGAGAGCCAAGTTCACCTCAGCCTATGGGTCCACAGACACAACAGCCATTAATGGAATGTCTATATTGGTTTCTTCTCCTGCACACTTTGAATAGTTAAACATACACACATTTTTCCTTAATACTCACACTCCAATCAATTACACATTGCACAATAAAATAGTGCTGACCTCAGGTCAACCGGTGGCCATTTTGAAAACCAGCAGCAGCAGGTCAGGATCAATGGGATTGCTCCTGCCCATTGAAGACCTAAGGAAGGGGTAAGAAGTCATGTGGAGGAAGTCAGGAGCTGGCACCTGACCAAAGGGGGCTTTTATTTTTAAACTATGGTGATGGTGGAATGGGGCCTGAACTCATCAGTAATATAATACATTAACTCGATGCTGAAAGTCATACATTTACTAGAAGATTTGAAACGGTAAAATGGATTGTAAATAACAAGAACTTGTAACTGAACATTTTTATTAACTTTCCATCATTAATCAATAAAAGATAAGTTGGAAATCACTAAATGCCGCTTACAATACACGATTATTAGTTTCTGTATAAGGAGACTTTGATACTTAATTGACTATTAAACAAGGAACAGGGCCTAGAAATTAATCTTCCCCAATCCCCTGAGAGGGAATTCTGGACCTTCAGAGAAGATTAACATCAAGAGAGGACTTTACCAGCTCCGTTATTTAAGGTATGGTCTTTGAGGTTCTGTGAGGAAATGCTAGCCCTAGGATTACACTAAGTTTACCCCAATCCAGGAGCATACAGACTAGCTAGTCTTAAAATCTGCTGTAGACAACCTGATGCTATATTCTGTGTTTACCTTGCCAGTCTCCACCAATTTCAGTTTCTATCAGAAAACATTAGAACTGGGAGGGGATAGAGTTGTAATTAAGAAGATGATAACATATCTTTTTTTCCTTCAACATTAACGTCTTTTGAAAGCTCCTGGGATACAGAAATCTCTGTGCCTGGTTTTATATAGCCTTTTATTTTTATGCAGTCATGGAAATGCTGATTGCACCTTCTGACCACAGGGAATTCTCCTCTATTCTCTGAGCTTTCCAAACAAGTTCATTTGTGCCAAAAAGTTAATTAGTCCACAGCAATCTCCTTAAATTATGTGTGTTCTTTCTAAGTGATTGCAAGAGATGGTTGAGGTTTTCCTCTGACAGGGGCTCTAACGCAGTAGCCTCATGACTTGAGACATCAGCTTAAATGGGAGATGGATGAATGCTGTTTTATTGTGTGCAGAAATTCATTGCTTGCTGTGCATTCACATAGCAGTATTTCAAAGCAGCATTGATAGGTTCCATTTCCTATTACAACTATTCATTTTAGATAGTATTTTTATATGCCAGCATTTTGCCAAATGACTTCTTTTGATCAGGAAAATTCAAGAGCTGCATCCTTCACCCAGGCAATAATTCTGCACTCTAAACAGTTTAATGCATTCTTAATTTTCACTTCTTGTGAACCTCAGAGTGCAGGTTAGCATTAGACAGCTGTCATAACTAGAGATGCAGCCGGAATTATAAAGTTGAATGTCACATTCATCATTATTCTAAGCTTTTATAGTTGGTAATGGACTTCACACCCAGTCTCCATCTTTTGTTTATTTGGATTTAGCTCACACCTTTCCATTCGTAGCCCAAGGCAAGTTACATTCAGGTACAGTAGGTATTCCCCTGTCCCTAGAGGATCTTCTTGCTAAGCTGTTACATGTTTATCACACAGTAAATAGCCTAATGCAGGGATAATATGTGGTATTGAAAAAACCTCATGCTATTCTGCCTCAGTACCATGAGTATGTTAATGAGCTGCTTAGCCAACTCATTACTAGACAAATACATCCAAATCACATAATGCGGTTTGCCTCAAAAATCATAAGCCATTTGATTCCAGATTAGCTACTGTTGTGTTCCGCGGCCGTGGAAGGCCACGACCGCGGCCCCCTACCTTGCCCTCGGTGGTGACCTGCTGCAGCAGCTTCGGGGAACACCCCTGACCCGGGGCCCATCGCTCCGGCGCGGGTCCCCGAGATGGCCACCAGGTGGGGAGCCATCCCTGCTCCTTCCTCGCGGCGGCTGGCAGCCTTTCCTCCGTGGAGGAAATCCAAGATGGCCGCCTCCATCTTTAGGCGCGAGGTCGCGCCTCCTCCCTAGATTTAAAGGGGCCAGGCCCCTTAACTACTTACAGCTGTTTCTAATGAGCCAGAGCAGAGGAAGTATAAAGGGAGGCTTCCTCTGCTCATTCCTTGACTTGATGTTCCTCATAGTCAGGTCTGCTTGCTTCGGTGAGTTCTTGTACTTTGGATCCTTGTTTCTGTTTTGTCTTGGTGTTCCTGGTTCCTGACTTCGGATTTGTTAGTGGTGATTCCTGGTGTGTGACTTCGGACTGGAAAGCGGTGATTCCTGGTATGTGACTTCGGACTGGCAAGCAGTGATCCCTTGGTATAAGACCTCGGACTGGTAAGCGAGGACCCTCTGGCACTTGACCTCGGACTTCTTCTGGACCATCGTCTCCAAGAGCCCACCTAAGTCCCAGCGGCCCGGGTCCCTACGGGCTCCTCCTGGGGGTACCGCAGGATTCCAGGGGTGAAGCTCCAGTTAGCCCTTGCATCGAACTCTCGACTCCTTGACCTCTCAAAGGTCCACCTAAGTCCCAGGGGTCCGGGTCCCTATGGGCTTCTCCTGGGGGACTGTGGACTTCCAGTAGCAAAGACTCCGTTCTTCTCCTTGACGTCATGACTCTTCATCTGCTTCCACAGTCGCCTCAGTCTCCAGTGCTGAGGGTCAGCTGGTCGCATCTTCTGTTCTGCCTCACCACCCGATGGGGAACCTACGGATCTTCCTCCTAAGGTATACCATCCTCCCATCGGCCCAAGGGTTCACAAGCCTGAGCATAACAGCTACAACTAAAGAGTTCTAGCTAAATACCCCCAGGGGGAGCATCAGGACACTAATGCATGTCCTGATGCTCCCAGGGCCATGCCTTAAAGAGGCCAATCAGCCCTGAGTAAATCCCCCCTAAGTATGGCAAAGACTCCAGGGGTCTCTAAAGGCCCCATCCCACTGTCCACAATGCACCTGGAGGCAGTCAAAGTTCCTCCCAAAAAAGTTTTAAACTTTAGAACCCCTAGGCACAGGCCTCCCCAACCCCTCCCCTTTGTCAAAAAGCACTCCTCTGGAGGCCAGCCCCCCCTTTCCCCGGACTCACCACACTTTCCCTGGTGTCAAGTAGGGGCCTCTATCAGCCTGAAAAAATACTGTGGCTTAGTAAGTGACCCCTAAGATTGTACCTGAGGCAGGGAAGGATGAAGTGACTTGCCCAAAATCAAAAGGAGCATCAGTTTATAACTTCTACTCACAAAATCAATAAACAACTCCCCCCTACCCAAAGAGCATTTCATGGTCAATTCTGCCAGTCACTTTGTATGTTATGATGATATGTTGATTTTTAGTTTAATTACACAGACCCCTAAGTCTTTTCAACATTTTCCCCACTGTGTCCAGTGCCACAGCTAGGGTGGCATGTTACTAGTATTTAAAGAGCACACAATTTTTTATGCTGTCTAGACATAAGATCTTGTATTTATTTATGTATTTATCTATTTATTTATTTATTTACTTATTTATTTAAAGTTTTTTATATACCGATACTCGTTAAGAAAACATCACATCGGTTTCCATAAAAAGTGGAATCAGCCAACAGGGCTTTACAGTATAACTGATAAAAGAACTGGGGGGAGGGTGAGGGAAAGGAGGGGGGAAGGATTCAGGTAAAACATGGGAATTGGTATACATTCAGTAAGCGCGAAAAAAAAATTAGGTACATATATACAAGTTATATACAATCAAAGTACAAGGTGGAGCAGAAGGGGGGAGGGGGTATGATGAGGCTGTGGTAGAGAGGGTTGGAGGGTGGGGTGAAGGAAGGAGAAGGGAAGGGGAAAGGTGGGGCAGGGGAGGGGATCTAGTGTAGGAGGGAAGTGGGGCATTGTGTGCAAATATAGGGAGAGAGGATTTAAAGCAGGGGTGGGCAAGTCCGGTCCTCGAGGGCTGCAAACCAGTCAGGTTTTCAGGATACCCCTAATGAATATACATGACATAGATTTGCATACAACTGAGGCAGTGTGTATGCAGGTCTCTCTCATGAATATTCATTAAGGATATCCTGAAAACTCGACTGGTTTGCAGCCCTCGAGGACCGGAATTGCCCACCCCTGACTTAGAGGGTAGAGGGGAGGGGGATGGGAGAGGAGGGTGGGGGTGTAAGTAGGGAATGTAGGAGGAGAAGGGATCATGCATAGGCATGTGAGAACAGCCAAGTTTTAAGATTCTGTCTGAATTTCTTAGGGCAGGTCTCGAGGCGTAGCTGGGTAGGCATTGTGTTCCATAGAGAAGGTCCAGCTAGTGATAGGGCGCGTTGTTTGATGGCTGTTAGTTGAAAGAGTTTGGGAGAGGGAATGTTTATGGTTGCTATATATGGCATTCTAGTAGGTCTGGAGGTGGAACGAATTTGTAGAGTGTCTGTGAACCAGAGCATGTCTGGATTGTGGATGGCCTTGTGTATGAGGGTAAGACTCTTAAATTGTATTCTAGAAGTAATTGAGAGCCAGTGGAGTTGTTTGAGAATGGGTGTAATGTGTTATTTTCTATGTGTACCTATTAATATTCGTGCAGCTGCGTTTTGTAGCAGCTGCAATGGGGCTGTAGTGTTCTTAGGTAGACCTAGGAGTAGTGCGTTTGAGTAGTCTATTTTGGATAAGATGAGGGCTTGTAGGACTGTTCTACAGTCACTAGCATGCAGGATAGGCTTGAGTTTATTGAGGGTATGTAGTTTATGGTAACAGTCTTTGATGGTGGAGGAGATACATTTCTGAAGGCTGAATTGGGATTCAAGGGTTACACCAAGGTCTCTTTCGTTTTGTGAGAAGTCTGGGGGGGGGCCTGGGGAGAGTTGGCGGAGATAGGTAATGGGTTGAAGTGTTGGGGTGCGATGATCATAAGTTCGGATTTGTTAACGTTTAGAGCTAAGTTAAGTTGGGTGAGTAGGCTGTTGATGGAGGAGAGGGCACTTTCCCATGTATGTATGCTTTGGTTATTATAAATAGCAAACCTATAAGAAGGGGCAAGAAGTATGAGTGGCAAATTCAGATGTGTCCATGGCATGGTTATTTCCATAAGTACAGATATACAACCTGGAAGGCACTATGCCATAAATATTATGGATGTGCTGTGGAAGGTGGCAGAGTGCTTCCAGCAGTGGGATGGATGAAGGCATAAACCCTTATATTCTGGCATGAGTGTTGCGACTGCAGAGTAGGTGATGCAGGATGGAGCCCATTTGTATGACAGATGAGGTTCCAGTGCCCAATGCTCCTAGCTTTACTAGCCTAGGTGAAAAGAGGTTGCAAGATTTTGACGCCATAACAACTACATAGGTTGAAGACTGCATGGTGTTTATAAGGGAAAAGACTGTGGCTAATGTCCTTTAAATGCTCTCTTAGTATGAAAAGGACAACTGTGAGTGAAGGATACAGAATAAAGTTGGTTTAAATGGGAAAAACTGGAGGATTTAAAAATATTTTGGGCACATGCTGGACTTGAATGCCTACAGTTCCTCATGAACTGCAGCTTGCTAAGATTTTGGTGTTTTGATATCTGTTATAGGCATTTTTTCATTGTGGGTGAGTGCTGGAGTTCTTCCAATTGATTCCTATGGTGCTGGGGTAAATGTATGCAAGTGAAGTCGTGTGACAATTCAAGTGTGGTGAGGCATTTTGGCTTCTTGACCTTAGTTCTCAATGACGTCATGGCCTGTATATGCCTAGTAAAGATTTCCTCCACCTTTTCCTATGAGAAACTGATGTCAACCAAACAAGTTTTCGTGTCCAAAAAGGATAATGACAGTCATGCATATTTAATAAGGAAACTAATGAATTCTGCAACTCAAAGCAAAGCAGATCCAAAATGCTTTGTTATACCCTTATTATCACTGTTCAGCCTCCTATATATGCAGTAATCTCTAGGGATGTGCATTTGTTTAAAACAAATGGGAATTCAAAAACGAATAGGGCCCCATTAATTTCTTTCATGGGGCCCCAACATAAATGGAGGGGGTCCCATGAGAAAAGCAAGTCTTATTAATTTCATTTGTTTAGTTCTCCATTCATTTCTATAGCCCATTGAAGTCTATGGGGAATAGTTGCAAGTATACTAAATAAGTACCTATAGCAGGGGTCTTACTGCTGCCATACCCAGACTTAATACTTTGGGGATTTTTCTGCTCCTTTGCCTTGCTGCCATACCCCAGACCTTACACATTCAGGTGATCCTGCCACTCTAGGAGGCTGCTTTGCACTTCTCATGTTGTTTTAGTGTTGATGACACTCTTTGTGCTGCTTTATCCCTTTATCAGTGCCTTGGGGTTTTCCTGCCACCTTTTCTGCTTCATTCATCCTTCATGGAGCCTTAGGATGCTGGTGCCATTCTTGTACCACTTTGTCTCTCATACTGCCTTCAAGGGTTCATGCCACTCTTGTTGGTGCCCTCTTTTGAAGCTTTGAGGTATTCTTCCCACCCTAGCTTTCTTATTTGTTTGTTATACTGAAATTTTTTGTACTCAGAAAAAGAATGTAAAAAAAAATCAAAATTAAAAAGCAAGTTTCTCCTCCCACTGCACCTGTTTTATTGTTCTTTGTTTTCTTCTACTCCTCCACAATCCTAGACTGGTTTTCACACCCTGGCTGTTGGTTGGCTTGACTGGGGTGTTTTGTCCACAAACACTCTCAGTCAGAAGGAAGAAAAAGAGACACAAGAGAAAAAGATGGTGAGGAGAAACCATTTTGGTGTTCAGAATGTGGTAAACTTTTCAGTAGGGTGAGAAAACTCATACAAACTAGAACATCAAGAAATGGAAGAAGCTGAGTTCAGCTACAGAATACAGGGAAACTTTCTTAATAAAACAAAATGAACAAATACTAGGAAAGCCACACTGAGGAGAAACCATTTTCACATTGTAATTGTGGCTAAGGTAACTGGAAAGCAAATTTCAGAAGGAACCCACAATGCCACCCAGCAACTAGATCATGTTCAAGTAGGGATTTTAGTAAAAGCTTATGTCATAAAATTATACTAATCACAATTCATTCTCTTGTACTAAATATGACAAATAGCATGGCTTCAGCAGAATGAGTAGCATCTCCAACGCCACACATTAGCGTTCTTTTTGCAGCTCTGTCTTGTTTCCATACTTAAGACCTTCCAGCTTGAAAAGTTCCTGCCGCTCTAGGAAGGCTTCTTTTTATCTCTCATGTTGCTTTGATGTCTTGATGCCACTCTTTGTGCTGCTTGGTCCCTTTATCAGTGTCTTAGGGTTTTTCCTGCCACCTTTCTGCCTTTTTCCCTCATCATGGTACTGTAGGATGCTGATGCCACTCTTGGTGCCATTTTGTCTCTTGCCCTTCCTTCAAGGGTTCATACCACTGTTGTTGGTGCCCTCTTTTGAAGCCTTGCTGTGTTCTTCCTCGTCTTGCTGCTTCTTTGCTCCTTTGACAATGCTTTGGAGAAGTCCTGCCACTACTAGTACCAGTTTGCCCCTTTGTGAAGCCTTAGGCTATTCATGCTACTTTTGGTGCCACTTTACCACAGTCTCGGTACCTTGGAGTTCTTTCCCCTTCTGATGATTCCTTCCCACAAGTTCCATTAGAATTGATGAGAAAACCCCAATTCTGGAACCCAAAATAGGCTAAAATGTGTTCCCCATTGATTTCAATGGCAAATGAAAAAACAAATAAAATGAATAAATGAATATTTTTATTTGTTTTGAAATTAATGAAACAAACTGAGGTCCCCAAGAAACAAATCAAAACCATTTTTTTTCTTCTGTATATCCCTAGTAATCTCTGATTCAACTTTCAATTGCTACTTTTTAGACTGGCTAGTTTTCATGAATAGCTATTTGAGACGGTCAACTTTCTTATCTCAAATTGAAAGAATCAAATTCATAGTGCCTTTCAAAAGTGAACAAGCATTTCACATTTTTTTATTTGTCCAAGATACTTTGAAAGCCACAATCCTGTTCCAATCCTGTCATGAACTATTGAGGCACTAATGTAAATCTTTTCCTTCTCTTCCTCTTCTTTCTTCTCATTTCATCCCCAGCAGTCTCTCACTCTTTCTCCCCATCCTCAGTAGGCTCCCCCCATTCCCAGCTGTCTCTCTCATTCTCCCATCCCTAGCAGTCTCTCTCAATCCCCAACAGTCACTCGCAATGACTCAGCATCTCCAGCAGACTCTCTCAATCCCTGTACCAGCAATCTTTCTCTTAATCTCCCATCCCCAGCAGTCTCACACCTTTGCCTTACCCCAGAAGTCACTCTTTTATCCTCTAACTCTCATCAGCAGTCTCTTTCTCTCCCCATTTGTCCCCGGCAGTTCACTAGCCCCACTATTCTCTCTCTGACTCTCTCCCACTTGTTTCCAGTAGTCTCTCTCTTCTCTTCCCCTGCTCCAGCACCCTCTCTGTCCCCCATCTGTCCCCAAATCACTGAATTAGTAGGCATGCTGCCTCCTCCCATACACCAGAGTAGGGTGCAGCCACCCTCCCACATTCATCACCAGTAAAAGATACACTTCTGGTTACTTCACTTGCATCAATTGAAAAGGCAGCCTCCTTCCCAGGGCTATGCGGCTCACCCGCATAGCTAAGAGCTTATTTTTCTCCTCCCATCCTCCAAGTTCTTCACCAGCTTAGCAGGAAATCCACCAGTGAAAAAGAAAATGCAGCAAGAACGAAAGATACCACCTCTATACCTCTGTCCCATGCAGGTAGTGCTGAAAAGAATAAAGGAAGTGTTATTGGCCTATGCCTGCTACTTGATTAGAAGCCAGTGGGCCAACAATACCTACTTCCATGTGGGAGCACTGAGAGGAGAGGATCACCTTGCTGGTGGCTGAAAAGAATCAGTAAGCTTTGCTTGGGAATATTTTTTTTGTAAGTATTGGGGAGAAGTAAACTATTGGGGTATATTATTTAGTGTGTTTGTGTGGAAGTGCTGGCGGTTTTTCCTTCATTGATTTTTGGGCCTACCTTTGGACTCGGAAACCATCTACATGTAGTTCCTGGAGAGGGTTGAGGAAGCCGTCACTGCAGGCCCCACCTTGGCTGCAGGGTGGACTTCCAGGTTGCTTTTAGGATTTTTGCTATTTTTCATGGTAGGAAGTCTGCGAGACCCCTGTGTGTTGCCTAGAGAGAAGTCATGGAGAAACCTTTCCTTGGGGGGACCAGGATAGGGCAGACCTGCCCCTCTGCAATCTCCTAGAGGACAGAATGGTAGTGATCCGCTACAGTGTACTTCTGCTGTTTGGAATCCATTTTAGGGAAAGAAGATTATTAGCTAGAAGAACTGGGAGGAAGAGTTGTACTGCCCCTTTCCTGTCCTGCAGAAAGGAACATCGAGAGCTGTGTGCCTCAGTATGGATCCTTCCCATCAAGGGATTCAAAGATAAAAAGAAAGAGAAAGACTGGAGAACTGTGATTAAGACCAAATTGTGATCTATTGAGGACATTCACTTAAAGTCTTCACCCCTGGGAGAGAGGAAATTGGAAATCTCTATGCTTAGACTGTGTTACCATATTTACCAGCTTTGGAGGAGTTTTTCCTGCCCACACAAAACTACACTGTCCACTGGGGAACCTCATTTCATCCATGCCTTGGAGGGTCCGTGTTCTCCCACGTTCTGGTAATGAGAGATCCTTGCACAGATAGAGGAAGGACTGTAAATGGGAAAGACCTGCTGTGGGATTAAGAACTGGTTTATGAACTGTGCCATTACTTCATCTGATTCACCTTCAGCAAAGTATTTATATTGGACACTCAATCCGAGTTTCCTGTGTAATAACTGGCACTGAGAGCAATCACAGCAGTAAAAGACTTACACCTCTACCAGGGAATATAAGAAATGCCATACTGGGTCAGACCAAGGGGCCATCAGGCCCAGCATCCTGTCTCCAACAGTGGCCAATCCAAGTCACAAGTACCTGGCAAGTACCCAACCATTAAATAGATCCCATGCTACTAATGCCGGCAACAAGCAGTGGCTACTCCTTATTAATCAATAGCAGTTTAAGTACTTCTAAAGGAACTTATCCAAACCTTTTTTAAACCCAGCCACATAAACTGCCTTAACCATATTCTCTGACAATAAATTCCAGAGCTTAACTGTGTGTTAAGTGAAAAAGAATTTTCTACAATTTGTTTTAAATATGGGACTTAGTAACTTTCTGGAGTGCCCCCTAGTCCTTGTAAAATCCAAAAGAGTAAATAACTGTTTCACATTTACCCATTCAAGTTCTTTCATCATTTTGTAGAGCTCCATCATATCCCCCCCCCCCCCCCCCTCAGCCATCTCTTCTCCGAGGTGAAATGCCTTAACTTCCTTAGCCTTTCCTCACAGGGCAGCCGTTCCATGCTCTTTATCATTTTGGTCACACTTCTCTGTATTTTCTCCAATGCAACTTTATCTTTTTTGAGATGCAGCGACCAGAATTGGACACAGTATTCAAATTCTGGTCTAACTATTGAGTGATACAGAGGCATTATGACATCCTTCGTTTTAGCTGCCATTACCTTCCTAATAAATCCTAACATTCTGTTTGCATTTTTGATTGCCACAGTACACTGAGCTGACAATTTCAATGTAATATCAATTATGATGCCGGGATTTTTTTTCTGGTTGGTAACTGCTTAAATGGAAACTGACATCAGGTAGCTACAGCATGAGTTATTTTTCCCTTTATTCATTACCATGCACCTGTCCACATTAAATTTCATCTGTCATATGGATGCCCAATCTTCCAGTCTCACAAGGTCCTCCTGCAATTTATCACAATCTGCTTGTGATTTAACTACACTGAATAATTTTGTGTCATCTGCAAATTTGATCACCTAACTCATTGTACCACTTTATAAATATATTAAAAAGCACCAGTCCAAGTACAGATCTCTTATGCACTCCACTGTTTACCTTTTTCCACTGGGAAAATGGACCATTTAATCCTACTCTCTGGTTCCATTCTTTTAACCATTTGCAATCCACAAAAGAACATCACCTACTATCCCATGACTTTTTAGTTTTCTTAGAAGCCTCTCATGAGGGACTTTGTCAAATGCCTTCTGAAAATCCAAATACACCACATCTACTGGTTCACCTTTATCTACATACTTATTCACCTCTCCAAAAAAATGTAGCAGATTTATGAGGCAAGATTTCCCTTGGGTAAATCCAAGCTCGCTGTGTCCCATTAAATCATGTCTATCTATATGTTCTGTAATTTATTCTTTATAATAGTTTCCACAATTTTTCCTGGTACTGAAGTAAGGCTCACCAGTCTATAATTTCCCGGATCACATCTGGAGCCCTTTTTATATATTGGAGATACATTGGCCACCTTTTGGTTTTCAGGAACAACGGATGATGTTAATGAAAGTTTACAAATTGCATGTAATAGATCTGAAATTTCATTTTTTAGTTCTTCCAGGTGATTTGCTACTCTCCAGTTTGTCAATCAGACCTACTACACCTTCCAGGTTCACTGTGATTTGGGTCAGTTCATTTGAATCGTCACCCTTGAAAATCATCTCCGGAACAGGTATTTCTCCAGTATCCTCCTCAATAAACGTTGAAGCAAAGAATATTTTTAGTCTTTCTGTGATGGCCTTATCTTCCCTAAGTGCCCCTTTAACCCCCTCAATCATCTAAAGGTCCAGCTGACTCCCTGACTCCCTCATAGACTTCCTGCTTTGGATATGTAACAGAGGTATAGGAATACCTTAAATAAATAAATAAATAAATAAATAACTAAATGCATGGAGCTGGTGCAGTCTGATTGGGAGATGGAGGTTTGGGTTTTTTTTCAGATTGAGTCACCATTGTTTTAAGGCCCGAGCATGATGGTTGCTGCTGATTTCTCTCCTTGCCGTGAGGACCCGTTGCATTTATTTTAAAAAAGGAAAAAAAAAAGAGAGAACGGGGCCGCAATTGCTTTGGAAGGCCAAGGTGCCGGTGGTGAGGCGTGCTGCTTATACACCTCCTAACTGATTGGGAGCCCTGCGTGAAGCAGGATGCTCCAAGGGAGGGACCTGATGTGAGGCGACTCAGCACAGCCATGTAAGCCTTGTTTCTGCCACGCCAGGTCTTGCTGCTGCCACTGTGGAAGCTGCCGAAGATGAGAGGGAGGATCAGCCAGCCGGCAGCAATGAGGTGTTAACACTCGCCGTCGCTGCCAGCAGCGCCCTTCTCCTACACCTAACTGCGCTGCCACAGCCTAGGCTCTTGTTCCTGCCGACAGCCCAACAGGCTCACGGACATCGCTGACGCTGGCTTTGCTGTGATCAGGTGGGTTCCCAATTTTGTCTTCATTCATTGCTGCTGCAAATATATATATTTTTTAAATGGGAATCAACATTAGGATATTAGGGAAGGGCCAATGTTACAGTTAAATGGGTCAGGCCTCTACACTGATGACAGGAACGACGTCAGCGGGGCACTCGTAACTCCGAGGGGGGCGGCCCAATTTTATGAAAAATATAGTAGCAGGAATCTGAGAAAAATTGTTGAAGTGAATCTGAAAGGCGACCCAGGCTACCTGAAGGTCTTCACTCATTGATCTCCAGGGAGTTTGCTGAGGATGCTGTCAGCCCCATTTTGAAAGTCTGATTAATTTTGAGCTAAACTCACAAAAATCCCTAGAATATAATTGTTTTCGATAGTGTACACCAGGAGAGAATCTGAAGACCCCAATATAGGCAGAATTTAAGAAATGAAACTAGAAAATTTTGAATGATTATAATAAATGTTTATCAACAGCTGAGGAGCAATGTTCTTAAATTAAAAAGACCTGTAGAAATTTGATTGAAGTAGGATAATTTATCTGTTATTGAGAAAAATGCTTTTAGATGCTTGAAGTAAAAATAAAACTAATTTTTGAAGATGAATGGTAGTGTCTGCTCACCCCTAAATCAGTGAGCTAGTCCAAACATCCAGAATAAGCAAAGCCTACTAATGTGACCAAAGAAATTATAAAGCCGTATCTAAGAAGTACATAGTTTTAGCTTCCCTAGCAATTAGTGAGCTGGTCAGCGTAATACCAGTAAAATAAGGTAAAGTGCAAACATGAGTTTAAATATAAAGCTTCCCGAAGAAAAAAATAAAATACAGGAAAATTCCTAGCAACTTGCATAATAGATCTAGAGTAATAGCAATGCAGACAAACACCTGCTTAAGTAATAGCATTCAGTATCAATAAAAATAACACCTAGTGACATCACAGCGTAAGGATTTGAAGGGTACAGAAAAGGTAGAGACAGTTTGGAATTTGAAGGGATCAGAGGCCTGTAGCTGAATAAAGCAGAAGCACTGTCTCGGTGCTCTCTTCCTAAGGCCTCAGAAAATAAAAAAAAATAAAAATTTAAAGGGAAAAGAACAGCAAAATACACATAAAAAGAATGAATGAATAGTATGTGTGAGCTATTTTAAGCATTGTGTCCAGGCAAGGTAAGGTGAAGCCTGTGAAGGTAAAGATAATACTGAAGCAGTCATGCGGTATCAAGAGACAGCTGTAGCAAATTAGAGAGTGACTGAAATGACAAATGTTTGAGTGCCAATACTTGGTTAAAAAAAAAAAAAGTTAACAAAATAATACCAAGAGCAGTGAGTCACATTCTGTTGCTGACGACCTTTGGCACTCTCACCAGGAGACAGAGAAAGTATAAGCCTGTTGTCAGCAATACCTACCTAAGGGAGGTTGCTGAAACAGAAAGCAGAGCATTATAGGGAGAACATTATCGCCTTACCCAAACTTCAATGTCACAGGAGATATTTAGGAATACCAACAGAGTTCATTAGAGTATGAATGAGGAAAGTTTGTTCTTTCCCTGCAGACAGGGCTTTATTGATTATTGTTTTTTTCAAAATTAAAGGATCATTTTTCAAATCATGCTAGGGCAGGGGTCGGGAACCTTTTTGGCTGAGAGAGCCATGAATGCCACATATTTTAAAATGTAATTCCGTGAGAGCCATACTAACTACAACCCCCCACCCTCCTGACTCCCTCAAGACCTACCAAATTAATTTACTACAACCCCCTACTCTCCTGATGCCCCCAAGACCTCCAAAATTAATTTACTACAACCCCCCACCCTCCTGACCCCCCCCAAGACCTGCAAAAATTCCCTGGTGGTGCAGTGGGGGTCCGGGAGCGATCTCCTGGACTTGGGCTGTCGGCTGCCAGTAGTCAAAATGGCGCTGACGACCCTTTGCCTTCACTATATCACTGGGGTCGACCAATGGCGGAGGTAGCCCCTGTGACATAGTAAGGGCAAAGGGCCGTCGATGCCATTTTGATTACTGGCAGCCGACAGCCCAAGTCTAGGAGATCGCTCCTGGACCCCCGCTGGACCACCAGGGACTTTTGGCAGGTCTTGGGGGGTCAGGAGGGTGGGGGGTTGTAGTAAATTAATTTTGGAGGTCTTGGGGGGCGTCAGGAGGGTGGGGGGTTTTGTTAGATTTTTACTTTTTAATTAAAGATTTGTCTGCAAGCCAGATGCAGCCATCAAAAGAGCCACATCTGGCTCGCGAGCCATAGGTTCCTGACCCTTTGCTAGGGCCTTATTGCAGGGGTTAGGGCCATAATGCTTGCGATAATGCCATAATGCATGCGATAAATAACACATAGTGAGATACGGATGCAAATGTTTTAAATGTAGTCAAGTGGGAGGAATTTATGAAAATGAGGGGCATTTAACATTGTGTGCAATAGTGTAACACACACTATTGTGGGATTTTAACTACACTTTTTTCCTGATGTTGTGGCCAGGATGGGATTTGTGATACTTATTGCAAATTCTTGAGGGAGAGAGAGACAGACATGCTTATTAGTCAACTTTTTATACCTCTGTAAGAAGGGCCATTCTGAACTGGAGGTGAGGTTTTGGTGGTGGGCTAGGTTTCGGGAGGTGGTTTTACATACACAATCAGAGGTACGAACAGCACAGTAGACATCAGTGTTCGTACCTCTGACTGAGTATGTAAAACCGCCTCCCAAAACCTAGCCCACCACCAAAACCTCACCCTGAGTTACTAGTTGCCCCTCTTATAGTTGTATAATTAATTTATTTATATGAGAGTGTTATGTTTTTGTAAGAGTGTGAACCCTGGGCCGAGGTGAGAGGTGTCTCCACCCACAGGAAGGAGCCTTGTGAGCCTCACCATCGGTAGGCGCGGTCTCAGTGGCATTGGACACAGCTGTAAATCAGAGACTTTATTATAAGGGAAAGAAAACAGAGCCTATGGAGCAGGAACTGTGGTTAAAGTTCAGTTCTAAGCTGAGGGTTATACCCAAGGTGATACCTCCGATGTGAAGATCCGGTAGTGGCCCACAGAGTGGGGTACGCTGAGGATATCTGTGCAGGGATGATGAGAAGGTAGTCTGAGGTGCAGAAACCCAGAAGAGGATCATGTAGATGGTGTGGCAATAACCTGCAGCACAGGGTACACCGGAGCGATTCCTACTGGGGAAGATACGGTAGTGACCCAAGGCACGGGGTACACCGTGGAGAATTCCTCAGTAAGGCTTGGTATCGTTGAAGTCTGAATAATGTACTCACAAGAGGTAGTTCCAGGAGAGTGTCCCATGAAGCGAGACAATAGCAGTCCAAGGCAGGAAGGCCCTCCGAGGAGCGGATAGCCAAGAACGCAGAAGGACCCCCGAGGAGTGGGTACCCAGAGCCTCTTACGCCAAGTAAGAATACTGGAACTGGAAGTCCAAGAATGGAGCGGACTCAGCAATGAGGGAACTCCTTACTAACTTGTTGAAGCATAGGGCCAGTCAGTTTAAGTATAGCAGAGAGATGATGTCATTCGGAGGGGACGCCCCCGAGGTTCCTGCCATGACGTGTACAAAGGTGGCCCATGCGCGTGCAGCTTAGGTGATTCCAGAAACAAGATGGCGGTCGGTAGTGCCCACACCGTTCCAGGGACACTGGGCAGGTCGGCGGTGGCTGGCGGAGGGTGCAATTCTTCCCAGACTTGATGGAGCAGCAAAGAAAGAGGTGAACATAAGTGGTCACAGCCATCTGCGACCGATGGGCGTAACAGTGAGCCCCCCTCTCTCTCTCTCGCCTATAATGCATTGCAGTAAAATTGCTATGTGGTATCAGGAAAATTACCCTAACCATGATCCATTTAATATCACTGGCAATTTTATAGCAAAAAGATGAATCTAGGCCTTAGTTAGACACAGTTTACAACAAGCCATCAAAGACAAACACCCAGGGTACATGTCATATAAAAGCTTGAGGAAGATGGTCGGTGAAGGGAGATAGTTTCTCTTTTTGTGTTGTTTAAAGAAGTAGGTAGTAGGAAGAAGACAGAAGAATACATCTCAGCTAAATGTGTGCACACCAACATCATCCATAGTGACAATAATAATAAAAAGAATTGAGAGAAGAAGAAAATATAATAGAGAAAAAAATATAGTCATAAAACAGAAAAGAAAGACATATAAGAATATACTTACCTGAAGTTCCAGGACACTGAGCCATAGGTTTCTATTTTGATCATCTGAAATATACAAGAGATACACACAAAGACTCAATTCTTATAGTAAAACATTAATATGGGAAATACTTATATGATAGAAATCTTTGTGTTTAATGAAGCTACGTATAGAATGTTGAATCTGTAATAGAGTTAAGAAGGATATTAATTTTCTTTGAATATTCTGATTGAGAAATATTGTGAATTAAACAGTAAGGGTTGGATTTTAAAAGGTTTACGCGTGCCAGGCCTATTTTAAAAAGGTCCGGCGACGCGCATAAAGCCCCGGGACGCGTGTAAGTCCTGGGGCTTGCAAAAAGGGGATGGGGCGGGGTCAGGCTCCCAGCACAGCGGCCATATTTGCTGCTGTGCCGGGGATCGCGCACCGGAAGTCGGTCGGCACACGCAACTTACTTCAGCCCCAGGGCTGAAGTAAGTTTTGAAACAACAATGAAAAAAAAAAGGGAAGGGGAGGGTAGGGGAAGGGAAGGGAAGGGGAGGAGGGGTAGGGAATGGGAGAAGGCAGTGCGGCTTGGCGTGGGCTCGGCACGCGCAAGATGCACAATTGTGCATCCCCTTTTATGCGCCGACCCCCAATTTTATAACTTGCATGTGGGTTTAAAGATATATTTTTAAAAGGTTTTGTTATGAGTTTTTGCCTCTATGGCCAACTTCTTTTCAAATTGTCTTTTAGTTATAATGGCATCCCTGTCACTCAGAGCATTGGAAGATAAATTCCTTCCACCCCCCAGTAAAGAACCATAGGACCTGGTGGAAAGAGACTTGTGTGGAGCTAGCATGTGTGGAATCAGCCCCCAAAATGCTAAATTCTTTTTATGGCCCTGTTGGTGGCTACCTGCTACCCAAAAACAGTGTTCCACAGGTCACAAATACCTGGCAGATCCCAAAAGATTGATAGATTCCATGCTGCTTATCCCGGGGATAAGCAGTGAATTTCCCAAAGTGCACCTTAATAATGGTTTATGTACTTTTCATCTAGGAACTTGCCTAAACCTTTTTTTAAACCCAGCTACACTAACAGGCTTCATCACATCCTCTGGTAATGAATTCCAGAGTTTGTGTGCTGAGTAAAAACATATTTTCTCCTATTTGTCCTTAAAGCATTACCTAGTAACTTCATTGTGTGTTCACTAGTCTCTGTATACTTTGAAAGAGTAAACAATCAATTTCCATTTACCCAATCCACTCCACTCATTATTTTATAGATCTTTATCATATCTCACCTCAGCCATCTCTTCTCCAAACTGAGAAGCCCTAAACTCCTTTAGCCTTTCCTCATAGGGAATTTGTTCCATCCCTTTATCATGTTGGTTGCCCTTCTCTGCAGCTTTTCTAATTCTGCTATGTTGTTTTTGATATGTGGTTACCAGAACAGCATATAATACTCAAGCTGTGGTTTCACTACAGAGCTATACAGACGCATTACGATTATCTGTTTTATTTTCTATTCCTTTCCTAATAATTTCTTATACTCTGCTTTCTTGGCCAATGCACATTGAGCAGGGAATTTCAACTAATTATCCACAAACATTGTCATGATCCTTTTCCTGGACAGTGACTCCCAAAGTGGAACTTTGCAGCGTAGCTATAATTTGGATTGCTCTTCACTACATGCATCACTTTGCACTTGGCCACATTAAATGTCATTTACCATTTGGATGCCCAATCTTGCAAAAATCTCTCTCAATTTTTCATAATCCTCTTGTGATTTAACAACTTTGAATAATTGTGTATCATCAGCAAATTTGATCACTTCACTTGTCATTCCCATATCTAGGACATTTATGAATATGTTAAAAAGCAGTGGTCCTAGTACTGATCCTTGGGTCACTCCACTAGACACCTTTCTCCAATGAAAAAAATTGTCCATTTAGCCCTACTCTCTGTTTTCTATCTTTTAACCAGTTCTTAATCCACAATAGAATATTGCCTTCTATCCCATGATTTTTTAATTTCCTCAAGAATCTTTCATGAGATACTTTGTCAAACACTTTCTGAAAATCCAAATACACTATATCAACTGGCTTACCTTTATCCACATTTTTTTTTATGCCTTCAAAAACCTATAGCAAATTGGTGAGGCAAGACTTCTCTTGGCTTAATCCATGTTGACGTAGTCCCACTAAGAACATAAGAACATAAGAAATTGCCATGCTGGGTCAGACCAAGGGTCCATCAAGCCCAGCAACCTGTTTCGAACAGAGGCCAAATCAGGCCACAAGAACCTGGCAATTACCCAAACACTAAGAAGATCCCATGCTACTGATGCAATTAATAGCAGTGGCTATTCACTAAGTAAACTTGATTAATAGCCGTTAATGGACTTCTCCTCCAAGAACTTATCCAAACCTTTTTTGAACCCAGCTACACTAACTGCACTAACCTTTATTGTACGTTGAGTGAAAAAGAATTTTCTCAGATTAGTCTTAAATGTGCTACTTGCTAACTTCATTTTGTTTTTTAGAATACTTTCAATTATTTTTCATGGTACTGGTATCAGGCCAGTAGTTTCCAACACCACCCCAGAACACTTTTTAAAAACCAGGGTAACATTGTCTACTCTCCAATCCTCAGATACTGTAGCTAATTTTAATGATAGTTTACAGATTACGAACAGTAGTACTGCAATTTCATTTTTCAGTTCTTTCATCACTCTGGGATATATACCATCTGATCCAAGTGTTTTGCTACCCTTTGGTTTGTCAATTTGCCCTATTATTTTTTCCAGGTTCACTGAGATTTGTTTCAGTTCCTCTGAATCATCACCTTCAACTATCACTTCTGGTATGGGTATCTTTCTTATATCTTCCTCAGTAAAGACCAAAGCAAATAATTCATTCAATCTCTTTGCTATGGCCTTTTCCTCCCTTAGCTCATCTTTTACCTCTCAGTCATCTAATGCTCAAACTAACTCCCTCACAGGCTTTTTGCTTTGAATATATCTGAAAGATTGTATTATGAATTTTGTTTCGATGGTGAGCTTCTGTTCAAATGTATTTATTTATTTTGATTTTTATATTCTACTTTTTGGCACTTCAAAGTGTCTTCCTTATGAATGCTTTGTATCTAAGTTGCCAGTGCTTAGGCTGTTTCCTGTTTTCTTCATTTGGGGCTATATGTTTTGTATTTTTAAACAACATCCTTGCCTGATGTAAACTCCTGACCTTTACAGCTGCTCATTTTAGTTTTTTCCTATTTTTCTCATTTTATCATAATCTACTTTTTGAAAATTAAATGCTATCACACTAGATTTCATTAGCATCCTTCCTCCAGCTATCAAGTCAAATTTCATCATGTTTAATTCTTTTTCTTTTTTTTTTTATTTTGTTTTGGTATATTTAAAAACATTTGAGTGAGCATACAATGTTCTTTGCTCAGGGAGTTGCTCACACATTGGGAGTATCTTAGTGATTAGAACAGTGTGTTACAAACCAGAGAAGCCAAGGTTCAAATCCCACTGCTACATTTTGTGACCTTAGGCAAGTCACTTCAGCCTCCATTGCCTCAGGTACAAACTTAGGCCTGAATTCACTAAGCCATGATAAGATGATATCCTGAGTTAAACAGCATGTAATGTGAATTAAATGCTGTTTATCATGTGATAACACAATGTTGTATGATATAGCAGATTTCCTCCTCCTATGGAAATCAGCTGCTTTGCATGCACAATATCGCTTAATGTGTGCAAAGCAGCTTATGCATAGACATTCTTATCGCAGTAAAATAATGCAGCTGACTTTGCAAAAGTCAGCCCAGTTATTTTAGCACATTTGAGGTAGATGTAGCAATTTTCCCGAGGAAGTATCGGGCTGCTAATATGAGTCCCTGAAGCTCCTGTGGGAAAAGTAAAGGGCCAGTGTGCCTGATACTCCCCCAAAAAGCACAAAAAATCACTATGAGGATTTTGAATAGCTCCGCCCACTCCTCCACTGCCTGTCAAGGTGCCACTGGCCCCTCACTAAATAAAAAAATGTCGGCGATTCCAACCCCTCCCCTTACAATGGAAAAAAAGCCCCCTTAGTTAAATGACCTTCTTCCCTAGATCAGCTTATACCCCCCCCCCCCCCCATCCAAATAAATTATAATCCTCTTAAACCCCAATCCAAAAATACTTGGAGGTCTGGGGTGGGCTTCCAGATGCCCCAACTCTCCTGTCAGTACTTCAAATCATAAGCATTGAGAGCTCAGAGGGGGCCTGGAGTGCCCCCATTCTCCGGGCCCATCAGCACCAGTTTTCAAAATGGCACCAACTTGATCTTGACCCGACACATGACAGGGCAAGATTTGGGGATCAAGCCCTCCCACGATAAACTATCTTGAGTTAATGAATCTCCCTCTTAGATTGTAAGCCCTCAGGAGATAGGGAAATACATACAGTACCTGAATGTAATCTGCTTTGAAGTGCCTGAAAGGCGGAATATAAATCAAATAATGAAAATGATAAAATAAAGTTTGAACAAAAAATATTTGTCCACACTAAGCATAACAAAGCAAATGATGACATATGGTGTGGTCTTATAGTTATAAAGGAGTAGCCTAGGGGTGAAAGCAGCAGGCTATAAACCATGAAAGCCAGTGTTCCAATCCCACTGATCCTTGTAACCTTGGACAAGTCACTTCACCCTTCATTGTCTCAGATACAAACTTAGGCCTAGGTTTATCAAAATGCTATAAATATACCAGAAATAGGGCCTGCAAAAAAAAAAAAAAGGGGGCATGGTTAGGCTAATTCTCCTGCATCACATAGGTAATTTCTGCAAGATGCGATAAATTTCTCGCATGCTATTAATCCACCACAGGCACGTTACCAACAGAAAAGGTTTTTAGAGTAATATGTAACTTTACTATTTATACCACTGTAAGAGGGGGCACTTTTAACTCGGGGTGGGGTTTGGGGGGGGGGGGGGTAGGTTTGGGAAGGCAGTTTTACATACACAGTCAGAGGTACGGACAGCAAAATTAACATCAGTGAAGATTTTCTGTCATTTGGAGCAATAAAAGGTAAAAAAGAAATTGATTTATATTACAATGTACTCTCTACCTAGCTTGATAACACTCTCTCTAGCTTCAATCAAGCTAGGTAGAGAGTACATTGTACAAATCAACACCTCTTTTACGATTCATCGCTCCAAATGACAGAAAATCTTCAGAGATGTCAACTTTGCTGTCATATCTCTGATTGTGTATGTAAAACTGCTCCCTAATCCTACCCCACCCCTTCAAACCCCATCCCAAGTTAAAAGTGTCTCCTCTTAGAGTGGTATAAATAGTAAAAATAGTAAAGTTAAACATGGATCTCTCTTTCTCTCAGTTTTTTGGGGTCTTATCCATGAAGCTGAAGGCATTAGTTAGTACAGGGCAATGCAGGGAGCCACACTAGAGGGGAGAGATTTTAGCTTGTGTTTTCTAATGCAAAAATAATTGTGTTAGAGCAGGGAAGAACTTATAGTTAAGTCACATTTCTAGTGGCCATTTTAGTCAATTGTGTTACACTGTGGTGTGGTGTGAAGGTGCTTCTCTGTAGCAAGTATGGATTACATATTGTTTTTGGGGGGGTTTGTAATGGCTTCGTACATTTTGCAGGTGAGTTGAAGAATTAGAGTGGTAGATGCCGAAGAGCAAAGAAGAGAGAAGGCAGAGAGAGAGAAAAAATTATGTATTGTTGCTGAAGAAGAAAGGAGGAGCAGACTGTTCTGGATCAAGCTGTTTGTAAAAGGGCATGCAGGCAGCAGATATTTTGTCTGAGGACAACACTGCTGGAATTACCAGAGACAGATGTGGTCCAAATGTATAGACTGAGCACTAGGGCAATTCTTTCTTTCTATAAAGAAATCAGAGATGATATTGATCCTTTAAACAAGCGTGGACATTCCATTACAGGCTTGATCAAGCTTCTCAGTATCTTGCATTTTCTTGGCACCAGCTCATTCCAGAATAGAGTGGCTGTAGTGTCTGCTATGAACCAGTCATCATTTTCAAGGCATTTCAGCCAGGTACTGAGGGCTAAAATGAAACAAATCAAGCAGTACATCAAGTACCCATAGCAGCCCATAGCATGGCAGGAGATGAAGTGTGCTTTTTAATAGGGATGTGCAGAGCAAAATTTTATGTTCATATTTTTTATGTCCGAAAGGGGGTCCCACTTGCGGCCAATATGGACATAAAAAAAATCCAATGAGTTGGGTATATGTACATATGTGCAAAAAAAAAATTTAAACCCCCTCACCCTCCTTAATCCCCCCCCCAGACTTACCACAACTCCCTGGTGATCGAGCGAGGAGTGAGGACGTCATTTCTGCAATCCTTGGCGAGAAGCATGAGACGTCGCTGGCACGTCGAGTGACGCGGCGTCACGTGATTCCCGGCTCGTTCGCGCCGGACGGCTCGTTCGGCTCAAAAAGAACTTTTGGCCAGCTTGGGGGGGCCTCCTGACCAACTTGCCGGGAATCACGTGACGTCAGCGTCACGTGATTCCCGGCTCGTTCGCGCCGGACGGCTCGTTCGGCCCAAAAAGAACTTTTGGCCAGCTTGGGGGGGCCTCCTGACCCCCCCAAGCTGGCCAAAAGTTCTTTTTGGGCCGAACGAGCCGTCCGGCGCGAACTTGCCGGGAATCATGTGACGCCGCGTCTGAGTGACGCGGCGCCACGTGATTCCCGGTTCGTTCGCGCCGGACGGCTCGTTCGGCCCAAAAAGAACTTTTGGCCAGCTTGGGGGGGCCTCCTGACTCCCCCAAGCTGGCCAAAAGTTCTTTTTGGGCCGAACGAGCCGTCCGGCGCGAACGAGCCGGGAATCACGTGACGCCGGCGTCACTCGACGTGCCGCCGACGTCACATGCTTCTCGCCAAGGATTGCAGAAATGGCGTCCTCACTCCTCGCTCCATCACCAGGGAGTTGTGGTAAGTCGGGGGGGGGATTAAGGAGGGTGAGGGGGTTTATATTTTTATTTTGGCTCAACAATCGCGATTTCCCACATATCGAACATATCTATGTTCGATATGTGGGAAATCCGATCGTTTATGTCGAATCAATTTTTTAAGTAAAAAAAAAATATGAGTTGCGTTTTACTAATGCGGTCAATCCGAATGCACACCCCTACTTTTTAAGGTAAAGCTGGCATGCCGAACGTAATGGGTGCAATCAATTGCACTCATGTCGCTCCCACCCACACACATGCACACACACAGGAGAGAAATGGCATAACGTAACATGAAGATGGTCTCTCAAAGCTGTGAGGGTAACGAAATAAGATAGATGCAAGAGTCCTTAAAATACTTTATTATTATGAAGACAAGTTGCCTAATAGTTGCCCGACTCTTACAGGGGGCTGCTTTAGGGACTACAAAATGTAAGTAATCCATATAAATAACTTTAAAAAGAGATATATAATAATAATTAAAGGAAAACGTATATAATAATGAAACTAAAAATCCCACCCAACTCATAAATGCATAAAACTTAATCTCCCATAAACAATGTAGCCCTAATTGGGCTAATAGTGCAACTTGCAATAACAGCCTTTCACATAGCTGATATTACAATACACATGCTTATTAGCATAAGGTACACCCCTTTTTGGTATCGCATGCGATATTGGAAAATGAGGCCCTAAATGCAAGATGTTCAATTTAGCGATATAAGTTCTAAAATTGATGTTATAGTGCTAAATTAAACTGTGCTAAGTGAAAGCATGCCTGTCAATGAAAAGTACCAGTGGGTGGTTCTTTAGCAGTATAAAATATGTAATCAAAACAGGGAATAAACATGTTATAAATAAACCGCTGCTTATTAGGATGGGCACTATGTATGACCTATTGTTTCTATTTTGATTTGTACCTCAATTGCTTGTTATCTTCCCAGACTATTATTCTAAGCAGACTGCGATATTTTTCTGTATAGTTTCAGCGTGCACAAATACAGTACCTGAAGGTAATCCACTGTGAAGTGCTGAAAAAAGTGCAAAAAAAGCGGAATATAAATTTAAATAAATAAAATAAATAAATAACCGGAGGTGTTCTTACCATGTGGGTCATTTTCCAAAGGTATCGCACGTGAAAAGGGACTTTTCGCACGCGATATCTAAATCAGGGCGGAGTCCACACCGGAAGGGGCGGAGTCAGGGCAGCCTCGGGGCGGACTCCGCAACGACTTCGCTGATGGCGAAAGGTAAGAATCCTTATCACTACCAGTATCGCGCCCAATAGCACCACCTTTCACGGTGGCGCAATCGGGTGCGAAAGCCGGCAGCGATCGCACCTCAGAGATGCGATTGCTGCAGGGTTTTGCAGGCCCACCTCCCATTTCGCCCCCCCCCGCCCCGCCCCCCGGTACCATGCAATTCAGGAAGCCGGGTGAAGATAGAAAATGTAGGGCTATATTTGACTTAACGTGTCTGCTTCATTTTTGATGTGTACGCTACAAGCACAAAATGGTGATATTAATCCATAGTGATCTGACAAAAACAATTAATAGAATGGCATGTGTAATATTTACAGTAGTCCTACTAGAATGCTAGTTCTCGCATGATTGCTATTGTTAAATGCACTTAAAACTCCTGCCACCAGTATGCAAACTACTCATTAAAGCTTTCCAATCATTATTTTTAAATTGATTACTGAGTACATCGCTTCTCTGAATGTGCCGCAAGTACACAAAGAGGCACAGCATAAACGCTGAATCACAGCAACAGCGACGAACCATTTAAAGTGAAAAGTTATCTTACTGAATAGAACCTTACTGTGTTGGTATCATAGAGTTCTTCAAACTCTAGGGCGTGTGGTATAGATAAAGTTGTTTAAAAGCCTGGCGTGCACTTCAGTTGGGGATTCATGACTAAGAGGGCTGACGTGCTCCAACCCTATTTTAAAAAGCGCCTAGATATGCGGGTAGAACCCGCTGCGCACACATCTGAAAATGTTTCATAAAGGGATGGAGTGTGCGCATGGGCATTTAAGGGTCTGGCCAGGAGATGTGTGTGTGTGTAAATACTTACATGCCAATGCATGCGCCAAGGTCCCCCACCGTGTAACCTTGCTTCAGCTATGGAGGATGCGTAAGTCATAAAATAAAAGGATAGAGCCGTTTCTGAGGGGGTTTAAAGGGTCTGGGGTAACAGGAGGGACTGTAAGCTATCAAAATGTGGGGGGGGGGTGGAGGACCTGGCTGTTAACTGGGTGAACTGGTGGACGAACTGGGTAAACTGGCAATGGCATGGACAGGCACCCCTTTAAAACTTCCCCAACTTATGCAGTGGAAGCAGGATTTTACGTGCCTATGTGTGTGACCACTTAAAATTTGACACATGCGTGTGTGGCCAGGCTGTTTTATTACATGCACGCTTATGCGTGCCGTTCTTATAAAATGATCATGTATCTCAGCACGCACTGGCATGCGCACACATATATATGCACCTGTGCACCGGTTTGAAAGTTACTGTCCCTGTCAGGGGAAATATACAGACTAATTTAAACATGCATGAATCTCTCAGCAATTTTTTTTAATTATCTTTTAGCTTGTAAAGCTATGCTAGACCAATTTTTATTTGAATAAAAGGACCTTCATTCCGAATGGGCTATCTCACTCACAAGCAATTCAAGCAATAACACTGCTCTTGGAAATGCTCCAGTTGTAATCATAGGTCCATATTATCTCTAAATACTTGTTTTATTTTTCCTTTGAAAATAAAGGAATATAAGAACAATTCCTACTTGTGCCATGATGCCCCTTACACAGTCCATGTTTCAGAACTATTAATTTTCCTGCAAAAGGAGAAATGTTCTCCTTTCTCTCCAAAGATAGTTTCTCTGTGGAATCAACAGACAGACATGCGTGTTATTTAAAACTCCTCAAATAATAGTGACCTGCTATGAACTTATTACAGATAGGTTAGAGGAACACATATGTATAAATCACAGACTTGGAAGGTTCACTGTGCTGTGCCTCTCCCATGCATAAAATCATATACCTTGTATCCCCACCCCTAGTGTACCTCTCCTGCATGGGTGGGGCCATGAAAGAATCTGTAGGTTCTTTGGGGCAGGCCCCCTGGCTAGCTCTTCTATCTGACTTCTTCCCCAGGGTATAGATTCTTTTTAGGGGGGGGGGGGGGGAAGAGTTAACTTTCAGGGCTGAGTGCAGGCGTGATTGACTTCCTTCTGGTTGTCCCTGGGAGAAAGGTAATTTCTCTTCAATTGTGTGTGCTGCGTGCCCAAATAAATACACTGGACACACCAGATTAGTGTCCAAAAATAAAGTCTTTACTGATAAAATGATTGTAAATAGCACAATAAATATGTTTTCAGTACCACAGTCTTTCTCTCTTTGGTTAGTCTTTACCTCTATTTGTACAGGAATCTTTCAAGCAGGCAAGGGATCTGTCCACCCTCCTGGATTAGGTAAAGTGTGGTCTCAGTAGACAGGGTAACCCTAAGATGGTCAGGAAAACTGCTTCCAAAGATGGCAAAAATCCTATCTATGCACCGAGAGTAAATCTTCTCTCTCCCCAGGGGTTGAAGACTCTTGATGGGTGTCTTCAATGATTTTCAAAAGTCTCTTCCTCAAGTTAGTAGATATTTTCCTTTAAATATGATGAGGGTTCCAATCTGGAACTGTCTTCACAGGTCATTAGATAGGTAGGAAGAGAGGCAGAAAAGCACTTCCTTCCAAATCTTCACAGAACAATTTCTTATCATCTCCAAAAAGGAAATAACACCAGAGTTGCCCCTTGCAATGGATCACCACCTTGGAGGGCAGGTCTTCCCTGTCCTTGGGTGTTGTAAAACACAAGGTTCCCCATTCCCTGAATCCAGGAAAGGCCCAGGTGTCCATCAAGGCACCAAAATTCCAAAAAATTCCCTTGAGGAAACCCTTACCCACCAGGTAGTGCATAGGCAGTGAAATCCCCAACCAGAGTCGCAGACTGCCAGCCAGGAGGGTAGAGCCTCCACAGTAGGCCCAAAATCAACCTAGGTAAAATCTCCAACCCTCTTTCTGAACTGCAGACATATACTGCCCCCAGTGTTCTTTGCAGAGTGCTGCTATAAAACCTCTGAAGTGGGACATCCATTCCAGCACCCTTAAAGGGAAGGTTGCACGTGAATGTGTCTTCCCCTAATTATTCCATCACTAACTGCACTATCATGACATCTCCCAGCGGTGTTGTAGGAATGCTGGAGGTGGTCCCATTTCTGGGAGATTGTGTATCCTTCGGCCATGACATGACCACAGAGGAACTCCGGGAAGTGCCGAGGCAGGCGAGGAGTGTCCAAGCACAGGCTGAAGATGTAGAAACCCTGGTCTCTGCTGAACCTGATTGCATCAAAGAGACCCAGCAACGCAATGTTGGTTTTTGGGGATGCCCTCCAGCCACTCAATAGCCCTTTCGGATCTGCCGTACAGAACAGCAAATGTGACAGAACGGACAGAGGCTGAAGGGCGTAGACATCAGATTCAGACGAAGACTCAGGATACGTGAGGGATACACATGAAGAGTCAGGATTCTTGAAGGTTGAGACGAAGACTTGAAGGGCTGAGACGAGACTCAGGATACTTAAAGAATAAACATGAAGACTTCAAGAACTGAGATAGACTCAGGTTGCTTGAAGAACTGAGACGGACTCAGGTTGCTTGAAGAGAAGGACTCTGACCGAGTCACAAAGATCAAGAGTTCTGAATAGGTACTGCCACACCACGCGCCCTACACAGCCAATTAAGGCAGGTCAAGGACCACACTGGTGGTTCCCGACTCAGGTTACTTGAAGGTTCTACAACAAAGACTCTGACGAGGCACGCCCTCCACAGCCAGTCAAGGCAAGGCACGGACCACGTAGATATGGTATAGGTTATGCAGAGTTCATTCATATGGACAAGTCAAACGCAAGGGACTCCGAAGACCCAGGCAGGATTCAGGATACGGAGAAGAACCTCAGGGTCCAGGGACTTGGAGTAAAAGGCTCAGTGCAGAGCTCAAGCGAACCCGGAGTGTGGAACCTGAAGCTCAGTGGATTAAAAGCCAGAATCTTCTGGAGGCTTAAGCTGCTGAGGCAAAGGACATCAGAATAAAAGAAGATCAGGACGTGAAGACATCCAGAGAGTAGGATGTCAGGACTCTGAAGGATGAACATCAGGATCTGGACAGAGAGGACACAGGATCAGACGAGAGGGATGTGCAGCAGGGACAGATTCTCCCATTCGGTATTCGTATTCGTCCGGACCCAAATCCCTTGCATCCGTTCTCAGGGGACCCCGATCCATTCATTAGTTACACATGTATTCATTTCCCAAAAAAAATCCCCATCCCAACCCTTTAAATATAATTAACTACAACCCGCCACCCTCCTGACCCCCCCCCCCCCAAGACTTGCCAAAAGTCCCTGGTGGTCCAGTGGGGATCCTGGAGCGATCTCCTGCACTTGGGCCGTTGGCTGCTGCTATTCAAATGGCACCGATAGCCTTTGCCCTTACTATGTCACAGGGGCTACCGGTGTCATTGGTCGGCCCCTGTCACATGGTAGGAGCAATGGACAGCTGGTGCCATCTTGTGCTCCTACCATGTGACAGGGGCTGACCAATGGCACCGGTAGCCCCTGTGACATAGTAAGGGCAAAGGCTATCGGCGCCATTTTGAATACTAGCAGCCGACGGCCCGAGTGCAGGAGATCTTTCCAGGACCCCAGCTGGACCACCAGGGACTTTTGGCAAGTCTTGTGGGGGGGTCAGGAGGGTGGGGGTTTATACATTAGTGATACGTTGTATTCGTGGGGGTTCACCATATGTTTCGTGACTCCCACAAATACAACGAATATGGCATATACGTTGCGGATTGCCAATACTTTGCAAACGAATGCACACCCCTAATAGGTATGCTCCTAATTTTAAGCAGTTACTCTATCAAACACTTTATGTGTCTTCCTTGGACTATGTTGACTTTAATGCGCGCAGGCAAGCAGATTTTAAAACATGCTCATGTAAAGGACATTCCCAGTTTTTCCAGTTATTCCACCAGTTTGCCCAGTCTGTCTCAAGATCATCCAGACCCCTCTGGTTCCCAGCTGACCCAGACCCTTCACCCTGTCATGTTAGGCCTAAAACACAATTTCTGCAGACCTACTCCTCATCAGGAGCAGTACATCTACGCGGCTAAAAAGCCACCACGCCTGTGGCCTCTGGTTTCAAAATGCAGACTTACGCATGTAACTGTTATCCCCATTCCGGAATGGCCATGCCTCACCCATACCACACCCCTTTTGTTTAGCTCAAGCACACGCATATATGCACATAGTTAGCAAATCTCTCTTTATTGTTATCATAAAATCTAGAACCATTGATGTGCTATTCAGATTGCGCGAAGGACATCATTAATATTTTGTGCTTACATTAGCTAGTATTGGCCTTACATGACAGCTTCAAAGGTTTTCCAAAGATTTCATTTTGTCGTGGATGGAACAACCAAGATATAATTGTTTACTCAGATTTGGGGTCTACTAATAATTCTGAAACGGAGTTTTCAGTACCAGGCCATTTTCCATGTGGCAATTGTGATATGTGTCCATTGTCTTTTTCAGGTTGACAGTGGCTACATCCCAGATCACATTGGTCACTGACACTTTGAGCATAAATTGTTTGTCATAGCAAGTAATTTACTTGATATAATGTCCATGCGACCTTATTTATTTAGGATGGACAAAAAGAACTATAAGAGTTAGATTAATCGAACATAGAAGCTGTATTAATACAGCGAAAATTACAGCCCCTTTTGCAGTTTTATCATCGTTTCTCTGATTTAAGATGGATTATATTGGAACAACTTCGTTCATCTATAAGAGAAGGTGATATGCACTACAGTCCCTCCTCAATAGAAGGGAACAATTCTGGATTTTCTCTTTGGATTCAGTAGCTCCCCGTGGTCTTAATGTGATTCTAAATGTGTATTCTCTGATTTAAATATGTTGATCTTTTACGTCACGTCCTCCTTCCTTTTAAATTCCCATTGTTACATTCATGTTTTACAGTGTCAAGAAAAATACTGAGAGGACCGACTTTTAGTGAGCAGCATTAAGAATATCTACAAGCCCCCTGAAGCAGATATTGTTCAAAACAAGGATCCTTGTCAGGGAGGTTCACATGACGTCTTCACAAGCTAAGTACTGCTTTTGATATTTTGGGATTTTGAGCTCACTTCATTATGGCACTAGCCAAGATTGGATTCACTGCTTGAGGAACATAAGAACATAAGAAAATGCCATACTGGGTCAGACCAAGGGTCGATCAAGCCCAGCATCCTGTTTCCAACAGTGGCCAATCCAGGCCATAAGAACCTGGCAAGTACCCAAAAACTAAGTCTATTCTATATTACCATGTTATAATTTTATTTGCATTAAAAAATTATTCCAAAAAATAGAGAAAAGTAGACCTGAATAGGTAAATAGCTCATATATGTTATTTTTTAGCTGAGGCTGGATTGGTCCTACAAATTCAATAAGACAGTTTAGTCTAAGCTTTCTATTAAGCAGTTGATATAAATGACCAGTAAGTTACTTTTGGTTCATACATAAATCCTTGTGTACTTCCATCCATGGCTCCCACCTCTGCCTCAACATGGAGGTCTGCTGCATTCTGTGATTTCATAGTTAGAAGATGAGTTTGCCTCCTGGGGGAACATGAACTCAATCGCATCGCTAAGTGTCGTATTCATATCCCATTTACACAATTCATCACCTTGTAGGACACTCACAATGCCATCTGATTAAGCTCAAATCTGATCCAATAACACATTAACTGCAGCCGTGCACTCCCTTGCAGACAGACTGGACTCTCTATAAAGCCAGCACATTTCTTTCCTCATGTATTCATCTCTGCGTGTATAGCCCATCCATCCTACCATCATATTGCCTTTGACAATTCCCTGCCTCGCAATTAGTTCTGCTGCAAGCTGTTCTAACATTATATTTATGGTAGTAAATGCCATGGTGCTTCTGGTGGTAGGAAGGTACCTAGTGTAGCTGGTACTTCCTGGATGTCTGTCATAGATGTGTCTGGCCATGAGAAGAGCTTGATCATCCGACCTTGTTCCTGTGTTTCAGATGCCAGCACGTCGCTTGCCAGCTGTTGATAATCTGTGAGTTTACTTTCAATAGGTTCTGCTGCTGTTCCCATGGGAGCCTTGGTATGTATCCCCGCAAATGCTGGCTGGTTCTCTTCTGCCATGCCTGCTGTGGTAGGCCTCTCTGTGGCAGGCCCCTCTGCCTCCATTGACTGATGAGTACCTGAAATTCTTTTTTTAAACATATCAGCGCCAATTATCAATAAATTATTTCACTCTATTTTTCCCCTCAGCCATCTTCCCACCAGAGATACATTCCTCGCCAATATTCACCTGCTCCTGCCCCAGCAGATGCTTTATTGGTATCAGTGCCAGTATGGACCAATAATAGAATCCAGATGAAAAGTGTCTTGAACCAGTTCCTCCAGTGGTGTCAGCTGACCATTGCATGGTGGGCCTTCTCCATTCCAATGCTTTGAGCTCACAAAAAATGCCAGCTTTGTCTTGACAGCCGCCGTGGTATACAGCAAGTGATGCTTGAGCTAATTCACAGTTCTGTTTATCACTGACAGTATACTGTCATCCTTGGTGATGCCCTCCCAGATCTTCCTCTTCTTCTTGAGGAAATCTTCTGACCATATAGCACACTGTGCTTCTCACAGACTCACCACATGAGGATGTCCTTCTCTTACTCAGTGAAGCACACTTCTCCTACACTACTCCTACACCAATAAACCTCCAATGCCTAGTCCAGAGTTCTCCTAATATTACCCAGCACTGACAAAATGGCCCTGGAAGAGGCTGCCTTTTATTTCCCTAAAAGGGAAGTGTCCAAATGAAACTGATAGACATCTATGCACTACCAGACACACCATAGATCTGCCAAGGTTATTCCAATAAGGAACACTGCAGAATTTTTCAAACTTAGTGGCAATTTTTGCCACCGATATAACTGCAGTTTTCTGCATTTTTATTTTCTCTCTGGTTTTAGTATACTTTTTGGACTTACCATCTATTTTTTCTGTTAGCTTTATTTGCATATGTGAGCAGGTTAAAAAAAAATTAAATAAAAGTTACCCAGGATGCTGCAGAAGCAGGGTTTGCCAGAGTAAACATTCTGTTCGTTGTGTGCTGTCTCTCCCCTGGTGTATCAGCTATTTGAGGCAGGAGAGAAGGGCTGCCACAATCACAGGAGATCAAAAGGAGCTGCTGGTTTAGTTTCACTTTAGCAGCCCAGCAATGATGATATCATCACCTAGCACCCTCTTAAAGGGACCAGTTAATATCAGCTCCACAGGGGCAGGCCCAAAAGTAAAATAAAAGAAATCAAAGAAAAACAAATCTAAGACAGATTAAAATAAAGGCAAGGGGAGGAGGAAGACAAGGAACAGAGGGCACACACCAAGCCCTCGTAGCAGTGACAAGCTTCCATGGCCCTGCAGGGACAGGATGCACAGTCCCCCTCCCTGGGATTGATAGAGGCACATCAGAGCTCAGAGCACAGCAGGGATAGCTACAAGGTAAGCTGGGATAGTCTCTGCTGCTCATTGTGGGCCAGATCTTAAAATCTACACACGGGCGTAGATTTGTTCATGCAACCTGGTGCAAACAAATCTACCTCCGATTTTATACATGCACGCGCTGCCGCGCGCATGTTATAAAATCTGGGCTCGGTGTGCGCAAGAGGGTGCACACATGTGCACCTTGCATGCGCCAAGCCCAAGGGGAGCCCTGATGGCTTTCCCGTTCCCTCCAAGGCCGCTCCGAAATCGGAGCGGCCTCCTGGAGAGAACTTTTTTCTGGGCCCCCACTCTTCCCCTCCCTTCCCCTATCTAACACACCCCCCCATCCTAACTAAATCCCCCCCTACCTTTACTCCAAAAGTTACGCCTGCCCGATGCAGGCGTAATTTGCGTGCGCCGGCGCACTATGCCCCAGCACAGGCTGCTATGCCGGAGCACTTGACCCACCCCAGACCGCCCCCAGATTGCTGCCATGCCCCCGGCCACGCCCCAGACCACCCCCAAACTGCTGTCACGCCCCTGGACCGTGCCTTTTTGCAAGCCCCGGGACATACGCATGCCCCGGAGCTTGCGCGTGCCACCGAGCCTATGCAAAATAGGCTCAGCGCGCGCAGGGGCAGATTTTCTTGGGTTACGCACGTATGTTACACGCGTACCTTTGAAAATCTGTTCCTGTATGAGAGAGGGTCCTGGAGAGAAAAGTGAATCTAATAAGGAAGTCCATGTAGCCCCTGGCAAATATTGTTTAAAAATAAGAATTTGGAACAGATTGAGTGTTAGAGTAGCTAGTACTAGCCCCCATCACTTGTGCAAGACTGGTTTTGTATGTTTATGGGACCAGGGAAGTCTCCTGTGCTGGGAATCCAGTCTAAGCAGAAATCTAGTCCAGGTTTTCCTGCAGGCACCCTGTTTGAATATTGTACAGCTGAAAAGCACAGGGGATAGCTTCGTGGCTTTGGTCAGTAATTTGCCTAGTTAAGGAGCATTAAAAAGTAAGGTGCTTGGTCCCTGGAACCTTGCTTTGGGACAATGCAGCTATTTTAAAATATAAGGAAAATTAAAATGTCTGATACCCCTACCCTTTGACTAGGAAGGATAAGAGTGACGGTTCCAGAGAAAGTAGAGCTTTTTAAAAGTGGCACTATTTTATAATGACATCAGTGGAACAAGGATTTGCTCTGGGAGAAAGAGATTTTAGAATGGGGAATTGAGCAGAAGGCAGGCTTTTGCAGGAGGCAGAAGTGCTAGTTGTCAGCTCTGTCAAACCCTAAGAACATTTGTGGTAGAGCCAGCCTGCATCAGAAGGGACTACAAAGACCAGTAATACTGCTGTTACTGATTTACTGTGTCTTTTGGAGATTTGGAAGAAAGAAAAGAGAAAAAAAGAAGTTTTGATTCAAGGTTCCAGAGTCTCCTGTGCCTTGAAGGTAAAGGAAAGAAAAGACAAGGTAGCTCATAGTAGAAGAAACTGAACAAGAACACGGAAATTCTTTTTGCCTGTTCTAATTAGAGGTGAGTGGGATAGTGTAAAAAGTAACTGCTATTCCCCCGAAATTAAAGATAGGGATTTCTTTATTATCATTATTTTCTTTAAACTAGATAAAACTATTTCACTAGTGCAGGACACCCATAGTTGAAAGACTTTTAGCTTGCGGAAGATAACTCTGTGCCAGGGAGGTAATCTTTGTTTTTGAGATGGTATAGTTAGGTAGTAGGTACCATACCTGGAGGCAGATACCAACAGAGGAAGACCAGATGCCAGCAACCTGATGACTCATCACCTGGAGGAATGATTGATGTGCCAGAGGGCCATTGCATCAGAGATTGTATCACAAAGGACTGAGCTGGGATTCCAGATAAGTGTGTGTATACATCTATAAAAATCACACTTTGGCCAGACTAACAAACCAACAGAATCTAATTGAGCTCAATAGGAAAGTAACAGAAAGAGACAGATGACACAAAGTGAACAATGAACACAAAAGTCAAAAAGAGGATACTTGTCATAAGAAGGACTCTTGGTGTTTATAAGCACCTGGAAAAGAGAAAAAGTACTTAATTTCTTATGATACAAATCTGAAGATTAAGATCCCTTTCCTTACTTATCAATTCATTTATATATTTTGAACAAACCATGAACTAATAACATAAACTATCAAATGCAATCTTATTGCTGTTAAGTCAAGTGGTACTTAACAGCATTTGCTTAACAAATAAACAAATGTTACAACTTGATGGACTGACCTAACTTAATCCTTATCAAAGCACTACCTGCTCTAGGAATATCTAATCAGCTTTTTTCCATATTATAACAATCTCATCTTATCAGAGGTCTCTTGGATCATGTTGATCTAACCAGATACATTATTATGTTTTCACACTATCTAATGATTTCTAGAGATGTGCATTCGTTTTTGCTGAATTGGAAATTGCAACGAAATTGTCCAATTCGGCATGTTTCAGGGAGCCCGAAAAAAATCAGGATTTTCCTGTTTTTTCGCAAAAATTCGTTTTTCCGATTAGTGCGCACTAACGGGAGTCAGTGCGCGCTAACTCCTCGTTAGTGCGCGCTAAGTCCTGTTAGTGCGCACTAACAAAAACTAACAAAAACTAACAAAATCTAACGGTTTTTGTTAGTGCGCGCTAACAGGAGTTAGCGCGCACTAACGGGGAGTTAGCGCGCACTAACTGGGAGTTAGCGCGCACTAACTAAAAATCGATTTTTTCGCGAAAAAAAAGACCCGAACCGAAAAAAACGACATTTTCCATGGCGGCCGAAAAACGAAGAACGACACGAACACAAAAAACTATGCACATCTCTAATGATTTCAGCATTTACTTTTATTCCAGGTTAGACATCTGTTCCATTATGCTCTTGTATGCTTTCAATGAATTTTTGATGCCACAAATTCTGCTTCTATTTCCCAGCTCAGTGAAATTATACTACTAAAAGGTAAATTCTATATTTTGCAAAAACTGTACATTATGTTCTCTTAAAAGTATTCATGAATTTTTCTTGGTGTAGTCCCCCCCTTTCAGTGGGGTGCCCCTTTCGGAGACTGCAGAGAGGGTGAGTGCCTTGCTGCAGTCCCAGAATGGGATTAGTCCACAAGATTTACAAATTGGGAACCAGAAATCTTCTGGGAGGCTCAAGGGGAGATTTACCAAAAACTCAAGATCCACACCATTTAACTTTATTCCAAAAATGCAGAATTTATTATAAAATCCACAAAGGTAAAATGTAAAGACTGTAGTCCTCCAAAAGAGGTCTCAATAATAAAATAAGGGAGAGAAAAAAATAAGTTAATAGAAATCGTCACTTACAGTCACTCCTGCTCCAAAACTCCCTTACTCCAAGTAATTAATTACAGATCAGTTTTTCAATCCGTTCTTCTGCCAGGTCTCCAACCCCAGAGTCCCAACACAATACTATAACAAAGTCTTAAGCAATGACACTGTGAACCACCTCAGGTATTTTTCTGATGAAGGCTGAACTTCTGGATAAAAGAAACAGTGGTCTAGAACACTTCTGAATTCAGACAAATTCTTCTCTCAGCTAAGGATCCTGTGCAAGGAGCCCCACACCTCTCTCCTCTGCTTCTACCCAAGTGCCTGTGGAAGCATCTTTTGTACTCTTTCTTCAAACCCATCCCTAAGGCAGTCAACTGGCTCTAGATTTTCAGGACAGATTGATCCAATCCTGATTTATCCCATTGCATGCTGGGACTTATTCTGATTTCCCTAAGAAAAGCAAAACTATAAGAACTTGCATGCAGGGGTGTAAACCTGGACTGGATCAACTTGTCCTGAAAATCTGGAGCCATTTTGGCAATCCTACTAATCCCCTTTGGGAGAATGATACCTCCTACTAGCCCTCAACACTAATTGCAGCATTTAGTGATCCTTTCCAAACCCTCCTAACAAGAAGGATCTTTCACTTTGTAAAGCACAGAGAAAACGGAAATACTCACTGTCCTTTTGTTGAACCCTTTAGAGAGCAGGAGCCTCCAGAAAATCCAATCTAGTGATCCAAGCCAGGGTTATATTGATTTCTCTGTAATAGCATTATTTGATCTCCTAATTAGAATTTTCACTCCCTTCTGTCATCACTATAATGCCTTTTCATTTTCTCTTTTTATCCTTCTTTGTTTCTGATTTCAGGCTCATCTATGCTATGAGCTGAATTTCAACCCATCAGGTCTTGATCTTCTTCCACTTTACTAGCTCCTGAAGTAGAATGGGCCATGCTTATAAAGGTTTATTAGGTACTCATACTTTCTTTATACAGGATAGTCTTTGTGACTCTGCTATCTAGAATGCTTTCAACAATGTTCTTTTCTGGAGTTTTCTGCATTTTATATATGTTTCAACCTGCTCTGGGCAGTCCTGTAAATCTGAAAGGGTGGGCTATAAATGCAGGATTAGATAGTTCATATCAGTGCTAAATACTTAATGAGAAAATGTATATACTTTTTGTTTAAC